>NW_026924169.1:0-145000 GCF_032062105.1 Saccostrea cuccullata | reverse complement strand
CAGGGGTAGGGCAGGGTCACAATGGCTAAACAAAGTTCTACATAGGAATATATAGGAATTTTTTTTTTAAATCTTATTCTCCAGAACCACTGAGCCAGGAAAGATGAAACTCATGTGGAAGCATCCTCAGGTAGTGTAGATTCAAATTTGTTCTAATCATGACCCCCGGGGGAAGGAACATAGGAATATATAAGAATTTTTTTTTAAATCTTCCTTTCCAGAACCACTGGGCCAGTACAAATGACACTTAAATGGAAGCATAATCAAGTAGTGTAGATTCATTTTTTTTTCAAATCATGACGCCCTGGGGAAGGGCCAGGCCACAACTGACGATCAAAGATTTACACAGGAATATGTATGAAAAATCTTTGAAAATCTTCTCAAGAACCACTGGACCAGGAAAGATGAAATTTATATGAAAACATCCTCTGGTAGTGTACCAGTAGTTTCAATTTTGTTCGAATCATGACCCAAAGATGGAAGGGCGGGGCTATAATGGACGATTAAAGTTTTCCATAGGAATGAATTCATTGGTGTTTTTTTTAACTCTTCATTTTAAGAACCACAAAGCCATGATTAGTCATACCTTTAGGTAAGCATCCTCACATAGTGTTGATTCAAGTTTGTCATTAAGCCATGAACGGGAAGCAGGGGTCAGGTAGGGTGGGACAAAAGGGGATCAGGGATAAAAGTGCTTAGAAATATCGAGCAAATTTTTCCTAAGAACAGAAAAACCATGTTTAATCACACTGATTTGGAGCCACTCTCAGGTAGTACAAAGTCATATTGGTTCACATGAGGGCTCCCAGGGCTAGGGCTGGGCCACTATTGGGGGAAGTAAAATGAAAAAATAGGAAAAATCTTATGCGCCGAAACAGCAAAGGCATTTGTTATACATGTATGGAGGCATCATCAGGTAATTGGTAGTCTAAAATTGCAAACCCCAACCCCCATGTAAACTTCTCATTACTAGAATGATTTCTGCTTTATTTCCCAGCCAATGTGCTCAGGTGAGCGATGTGGCCCATGGGCCTCTTGTTTCTTAACTGATGATAGAGTGAAAGAATAGCCCTATTTTAATGGTTTTCTTAACATACCAATTTACAATTGAAGCCGTCTCTAAGAAATTGAAACTATAGACAGATACAATGTTGAAGATTATTGGTGAAATGGAATGAGATACATGAATTCAAATTCTTTATAAGTCTTTCAAAGTCTTTCTCTTTGTAAAGAAAAATAACCCTGAAGACAAATTATCTGTAACCGTCAAACATTTACAGATTTCTTAATGACAAGCAAGAAAATGGGAAAAATGTTTCCAAACTTGAAAATCGTTTTACGTGCTAAAACGGGGTGTAATAACTTTTTTCGAAAACTTTACAAAATTTCCATTATTAAACTATGAAACATCAAAGAGTGCAGGTGCGTGGGGCAACCAGCCTTCCAATAAACCTTTTCAATAGTTTAATGTTACGTTTTGAGAAAAACATCAGAGATTACCACCCTACGCCACCCCTACCCCCCGAATCTGAAAATTAATGAATCAAAATTATGCCCTTGATTACTTATCATGTAATGGAAGATTTAAATACATGAAGCTCCAAGTGCAAAATGTACAAACCCAATATGTAATGTATGCTTATGTAGTTAAATCTTGCGTACATGTGTATGCCTCGTAGGAAACAAGACAATATATACCTGGAAATAACTTAGCACATTGTCCGTCATTCAGACGAAAAACTTTCCTGAAATTTTCTTGTCTCGAAGACATACTGACGAGGTCCCTTAATGGGAATTCCTTATCAAAGTAGATCTGAAGGGCATCTCGGCCAACCTTTGTCAGATGTTCAAATGTCTTGAAATTGAATTTTCGCAGTCCTTCTTCATAAGCAACAATAAAGTTGTCCTGACGTGAAGCAGCCTCTACTATTAGGATAATATATTTTACTGTAATTTGTATTTCATGCGCATTTTCTTTATGTCATTTCAATAAATTAAAGAAAAGGCGACTCACCTGCATTCTGAATTCCACAATCCTGTAATATGTAAAGAAAAAAAATATAATTAAGGGCAGATGATGCATACATTTTTGTCATAAAAATTAAAAATGACAACTTGTGTCATGTTTAAATGAGTAAAATAAAAAAAAAATCAACACGTAGTTTTAAATCTTTCATTCAAAATTTCACAATATTGGGATTTGAAGTAAAACATTTTTGTAATAGATTAAGAAGGATGGTTGAAGAAAGGTAGAATTTTAAACATCAGAGAAGGTATACAATTTCATAATGTTTTAGAAATTTATTGTTTGCATAATTTGCAGCAAAACTAGGCCTAGAAATATAATATACCTATCCAGACATCCATTTTGTGTTTTTATCATCTGTCCTTCATATGATTTTTTTTATCTTGCTTATAATAAGCATTACCTATTTAAAAGATAACAAGACGTCTGTTACAATGAAAAAGTAATCACCTGCTTCCAGTAACCCAATATATCTGATTCGCAAAGAACATGATGATGTAACAATGCATGTCTAGGACAAACCATTTGACCCTTCCTTTGAATTGCTGTCTCCTCAACAAAGCACCCATTGTATTCTGTAAACACTTCATACATGGAACATTGATATCCTGCAATGTACATTATTTCTTTGTGAAAAGTTCCTGTGAGTTCTTTCAGTAGCCTTTCTATGGTACTACGTACCTCCAATGTAACTTTCTTTTCTAGAAATGAGTTACCAGGTTTAAAAACCTGGACCTGTATTGATGAATGGTTCACAGCAAGAGCAACTCCGTGTCCTTTATAAGCGAAGCAAGCGACATTTTTAAACAGACGTAATCCTTGGTCGTTAAGAAATCCCCATTCCCCATCTGTTCTTGTTATACAGGCGACAACCAGGCGACAGAAAATGAAATATGGAAGAAACTGAAATCTAAGGACAAGCACCGATGTTTTATTTTTCCACCTTTTAAAACTGTCCTCATGGGCAGCATCAAAAGTACACTTGTTCATGCATGGTATATAGTGTTGGTTGTCACCAACAACAAGCAGACCAAGACGCTGCATGTATTGAAGGATCTTGGGTTTAAATGATCCAACATTGAAACTTTTAGATGACCATATTTCTTCCAAAAGCGAGTCCAAGATATATCCATTTTGGTAAAAATTTTGCCAATCTTCTTCGTTTTTCACATTATCCATGACGTTGTTTAAATCCGTTATGATATTTTTGAATGCATCGACAAACCACTGAATGTCAATAATAACAGTTTCAGAAAGAACACCTTCTCTAAAATTCAAAATTACTCCGATTTCATGGAAAAGTTTTAAGATATCCGGAACTTGTTCATATTTTTCTATGATAGTACCAAAGCATTCCTTCTGAAATTCTGCCTTCGAAATAATTCGGCGGTTTTGTCCTCTGAGGTACCTGAGGGTGGATTCACCCAGTGCCCAGTCAGCTGGTATTGTTTCCTTCCATCGATCCTCTTTTGCAATTGAAGCGATGCAAAACATCAAGTCAGAGAGATCATTGAAAGAAGGATCATTAATGCTGTGTAATCCTACAAGGAAGCATCTTTTTCTGTCCAAGTGTTTCTTAAGGTTCTTATCGAACCGTAAATGCTCTAAAATGCTATTGTAGAATGTGTCGGTGGTCTAAACACAGAAGAATCAGGTAAAGAGTAGAATCATGGTTTTATATATAATTTTAAGATTTTCTCATTTATTTAAATGTGTTTGAATGATTGATATTGTTATTTTTGCACCCCTTCATTTTTGTGTTCAAATTATTTTTAGCAAAGAAAATGGATGATACATGCAGATTAGTTTCCTTTCTAAAATTCCTATGAGACATTAATTTCTTTAATAATTTAATTTTTGAAATATTTTTCATTTCTTATAAAATTGCATGCCTAAAAGAAATTAAAATATAGAAAGACGATATTTTCTATATATGCTGATTTCTCTACTCCTTTCAATTTTTTTTCAGCATCAGTGATTATATCTGCTTTTAAGCCATTCAATTCAAATTGTATATACCTGTCCCGTAGATTTGTCAAGATGAGTCCCAACAAGAATTACCGGTGCAGTTTCATCACAGTACATGTGGACAGATTTCATCCAAAACAAGATATATTCTGTTAAAAAGCATTTTTGTTCATATGTAACAAAAAAGGTTTACATGCTTAAAACCGTAAATTGAAGGAAAGACAATATTGTATTATGTGTGTCACATTTTTCATATTTTATCAATCTTAAACCAAAATAAAATTATAATTTTTATCAAATAGTGAAATATTACGTAATAAAAAAATCTATAAAACCTTATTACTACACGTAGTTATTCAGTTTGCAGTGCCGTACGTTATTCATCGGTAACTTGCATATTTTATTAAGATAAAAGAAAGTTCTTTGGGAAACACTTACGGCCCCCCCCAATAATAATGGACAGTACTCAGTCAAAAAAAAAAAAACGCTCAAGCATATCCAAAACAGAACTTGACCTAGATATTTTCATGGAAAAATCTGTGAACCAAATTTCATTTCAGTATGTGCAACCACTGTGATGAAAACAAATGGAATCTGCACTTAACTGGAATTTTTCTACGTCCAAGGGACATGTACAGACTGAATGACAGCTGCAAAGCAATAATCCCTCCCTTAAAGGGATTGTATGGTCATAATTTTAATTTCTATATATAAAACTGTACCTCTCATATAAAAAGAAAAGCTGCATCTTATAACACTGCACTGCTGATAACAGCAGTTAAATTTGATTTTGATAGCTTAATAGGATCAGCATGGGGAAAACCTTATCATGGCCGCTGCCGACGTAGTGGAGACAGATTAAATGCCATATGTATAGAGTCAATGAGAGTATGACTGCAGAGAAATCGAATTCCTTACGTTAGAAATAAGCTAATTCGAGCAATTGTTTATTTATAGGAGACAGATTAACATCCTTTTTGGACACATTTGAACTTTAACAAGTTTTGATTACAATCAAGTAAAATATACAACCCGTGCAGCTAAGTTTTTTAGTAAAGTTAAGTCCCGTTCGGTTTATGGCTTTTTATTATTGATTTCTTATTTTATTTTCCTGAATTCTGAAACACTGGAACCATAAGAATTTTAAATTATATGTTTCCTTTATTACATTCAGATTCAAAATGAAATCACAAGCACTTAATTGGCACATTTTCACGATGTGATTCCGACATGATAATGTTTACACTTAGAGCCAATGTGTCCCTAAGACGTCATAAAAGTGAGGATTGTGGGAAATATTTAGCAAGCGCGATAACTTTATCTCTCAACATGGCAGCCTCCAGCAGCTAGTTCAGTCATAACGTTGGTGTCTTATTACTTTATAAATAAGTAAAAACAAATGACAGTATCAGGTAAAATTCATCAATGATCATTCAATGAATGAAATATCAAAAAGTTATTCTAGACCCAACGTTTCCTTTAAAAATAAAATCCCATGATTTGTTGTTAGGTATTTTTTCACAGCGAGTTCTTTTGATCCTCGAGCCATAACGATAGGATGAAAAAAACATGACGATTTCGATTTCTTCTACATCACTTTCTATATTTTGCATTGGAATTCAATTAATTTCACTTAATCGCTCCTACGAAAAACTCAATGTGACTTCACAACAGTGTGATATGAAAAAAAATATTTAATGAGTGATATCCATCATATAAATTGATGAACAAGTAATAAATTAAGATATTTGAAATACCTCCATAAGTCCAATCAGCAAACATAGTTTCCTCCTGGTCACAAAATTTTCTGTCAATCCTTTCATTAAACGACTTTGACATATCTATCACTAGTAGATAGAAAGCCCTTCTGCTGAGATAAACCTGATGACAGGCGTAGTAAGCACACTGTCCTCCAAAATCCATAACACTCAAAAGTGCCTTCCCTTCTTTATTTGAATTGTCTGTAAAAGCTAATGGTAGGAAAACATGTTTAAACACATGGACATCTAAAAAAGATTATTACTGCAATTATGACTTAAAACCAAATATAGTTTTAAAGACTAAAATTATTTTAGTTTCATGTCAGAAAAACATAGACAATAATAAAATACTGATCTACATAATGGTTGCAGTTTTCATTATAGATATACAAATTTAATTTTCTTTTTTAATCTGACGGCTCAAACATGAATGAAAAATATTTTTTAAAAAATAAAGAAATGAAAGACGCTACAACTTGACTGTGACGTTCATTAAAGTATACTACAACTGACATAGTTTATATCAGAGAATGTTTTGAGAAGAATAGTTTAGAAATCCACTGTTTAGTCGAAATCGCAAAGAAATATTTGGGTCAGTATGCATTTCACTGAATAACACTACAATTCCTTTTTGCCACCTGAACTGTAACTTGAGGGTTAAATAAACACTATGTCATTTTACCAGTTGCTATCATGGTAATTAATACATCATTTCGGGTAAAATAGTGTGACAATCACTTGTATGTCAGGCTAGCTTTATGGCCTGTAACCATTATTTCCCATTGTTCTTTGTCGTTGCAAAAGTCACTTGATCAAATTATTAATGGGACATTCCCTGGTGAGCTGCCGTGTGATTAACATGTATATTAGAGGGCAGCCGAATTTGCTGCAGGGGCAGTTTATTTTGCAGAATGCAACGTACAGTAACTGAGTTTTAACAAAAGGCACAGAGAGCAGACCGTGCATTATGACTTTGAAGAAAACAATAGCTGAGTTTAGCCGTATTCCAGAGGGATAAAAGGCAAGGACGATCATCTCCTTTCCATAAGTTCCGTGACAACAGCCCCAGAATCGATAGGACGATCGATCAACAAACCTAGATGCTGAAACTTTTGATGCGTAGATGTATTTCGATTCAGATAAGTCGAACTGAATGAATTAGAACTTAGAGCTCATGTGATATTGTGGCAAACCTAGATATACAGAAATGAACAATTGATCATTTACGGCAACAATATAAAGTATTATAAAATATTATATAAGAAAATAGCATTTACTCTGTTTTTCAAACTTCAAGGGTTTGTTGATTTTTTTTCTCGTTCATGTGAAAGAAAACGGCGTGCAAGTGTGTGCAAATGTGAGTTTGCTTATATAAATATATAATTCTTTCTTTTGTAAATAAATTTCTATTCATTGTAACTGTCTTAAGTATCATTTGGAGATAGCCTGGTTCAACCACGTTACAAATACTTTTAATTATATGGACATGTATTTCTCTTGGACAGGGGTGCCGCAAAATTAAGAAATAACACGCACCATTTCTGTTTAATCCGCAGTAGAAAATTTCGTAAATTTCTTAGACACTCACTTTATGCTTTACATGTATATAAAGTATTTTTTCATTTGTGACAGGCTAGTGGCAGATAATTTTGTATAACAGGGATTACAATAACCTTGTTTAATAGAAGTCTGCATTTTGTAAATTCTATGCTTATTATGATGACCTTATGAAGAAAAACTAAGCCTTTGTTTTTTTATACAGTCATGTATTTAATTTAACTACGGGATATGTTATCTAGGTTTATATTTATATGCAGAGCGTTTACGGCGAGTATGACTTGTCAATGTGGAATTCTTTCTCCTCCTAGGTACAGAAATTTCCTTCTTGAACGGTGAGTGCCCTCTGAACGATGAGATTGAACGGTGTGTGAACGCTGAAAACAATTTGATGAACGGTTAGAAAACGTGAAAGGTGCGCTAATAGAGAACGCGGACGGAATGCAAACGTGAGCACAAAGTGAACAGTGAAAAAGCGGTGACTATGCCAGATGAACTATTTAATCAGAATATTACTGATCTTCCTTGCATTGTATGTATTACATGTAAGGTGTAAAAATAATAAAATGAATAAATCAATGAATGAATTAATAAGTAAAAGAATAAACCATGAATATATGAAACCGTTGTTGCATCTTTGGAAATCGTCTGTACAGACTTATAGTGGCAAACACATTATTTGCGTGAAAAGGAAGGATGGAAGAAGGAAAGAGGATACAAGGATTTTTTTTTAAGAAGAAGAGGAAAAATGTATAGATAAAATATTAACATATATATCATTTTTGCAAATAAGTGACTTGAAATTTTTGCTAGAAAATATCCATGACGTCCACGTGTTATTTAGAGGCAAAATAGGGAAAATCCTCTTCGTTTTTGTTAATAAATTACATTTTTAAGGGGGGTGTAGTAGATGATTAGTATGATTTTAGCCGGGTTCCATAGCGTAAGCTATGATCCGGCTTAAGGGATCGTCTATCTGCGCGGAATAATCAATGGATGGTAACCAAATAACCGCTAATATAAGCATGAATTGTTTCTACCATTCCCCTTTTCAATAAGATCAGATCCCGTTTTCAAATAATTCATGATGATGACGCTTGGTTAATGTTTTTAGATTTTCAAATATTAGAAACAAATATTTTCAATGTCTTCCTATGTTTGTTTGTATGGGAATTAATGTTGCAGCTTTTGCAAAATTAATAGATAAATAAATACATGACGCGTTCATGGTTTTTAAGTATTTTCTCTGTCACACTTGTAATACATATTCAAATACAAAATAAGATATTTTATTAATTAAATACTCCAAAGAAATAATTTATGTGATTTTTTTTTTGCAATTTTTGCAAACAATTGGTTCAAATGCTGATTTTTATCTTTCGCATATGAATTATTTCTAATGTAACATAATTGCAGTTCCATTTGCGAAAGACAAAAAGCACGATCTAAAAACAATTGACACAAATCAAATTTTATGTCAAATCATCAGCAAAAATAATTTTTCCTTTTATGCGTAAAATGTCACTTACATCTCAAATCTGCTTTATCCTCCGCAATCTCAAAGACTTCCTCATGTACTTCTAGGCCTATCGTACTTTGAACCTGTTGTAATTCATGAAGAGATCGCTTCTGTAGTCGTTTCAGAAGAGTAGTTTTTCCCGCACCAGCACAGCCAACAATCATAGCACGAGCCCTGTGGATCGTTTGTGTTCCTTTCTTTGCACATTCTACATATCTGCACCTTGCATCTTTGTCCCATCTAAGAATTTCCCTGGGAATATTTACTGAAAGAGTGAAAAGAAAAGTATTTCTGTCAGTGACCTTCAAAGAACTAGATATTTTATAACTAAAAAAAAAGCGTAAAGTAAATAAGACGTTTAAGGAAAAACTAACGGAAATTTGACCTGCTACATGTAAAATACTTACCAGCATAAAGAATTTATTTGTTTTTGTTGACTACATTTTTTTAAAAGGATCATTTAAGGGCAGATGATAGAAACACGATTTTATCGAAAAAAAATTACAATTTGTATACTGTTTATATAAATAAAATTAAACATTTTCATTCAAAGTTTTGCAATATTGAAATTACAAAATGTGTTTACATTAATAACAATGGTAACAGAGAGACTTTTGAGCAACATAAAAGATTTATATACCGCTTCGGACACCTTTTTATTGGTGATTTCAACTGTCTTAAGGCCAATCGACACGTCACAGAAATGTATGTTTGCATCTCTTGTTATTGTGTCAAAAATCATTCACATTTGTCATTTTCTTCTGATTTCTGATTTCTACACCATTTTCAAAATGTATTTATATATAAGTACACCACAAATTAAATTGGGAATTAAGCCATTCAGGGGATTACCAATATAGAGTATTTTAGAAATATAACTATCTGGTATCTTGTCCAAATGCCTGGTAAGGTGTCTTAATTTTTTTGTGTGTAAACTTGTTTAAGTACCTATACTTCAATGACAAAGTCTTGGGAACAATTAAATATTTTTGAGGAACATGTTGTCTGACCTTAAATTATCTTGCAATTATACAATCCCTTTTCTAAATGATATCAATACAAAATTAGTGTTCATGCTTATTTGTGGACTAAGAGGAGAAAACAAATAATTTAATGATTAAAGATGTGTCTTGAATTACCATTACGAACGTTACTTGCAACAAATCACATTTTGACATGTATCATCTCTTATTGTGCCTTATTATCCGTGAGATGATTTCCGATGAATTTACATACGCATGCAATTTTTTGTTAAAATCAAACAAAGTATGACTCGTTTCCTATAGGACAGATAGAATTCTTTCGGAAAAAGGCTAACACATTTAAAAATATTTTTGCTTAGAAATGGAAAAAAAACAACTTTTTTTAAAGTTTCTATGATAAACTTACAAATATCAGACACCAAGACTTGTATCCTGTACTCTGACACTATGGCGTGTCGTACGATGTCTATTCCCGACTCTCTTACTAAGGTGTCCTCCAACGTCATCGGTAAGTATAAACATCTTCCTTCATCTCCCCCTTCATAGTCAAAAGTAAGGACGTAATCAAACACCGAGTCAAATGATGATAATTTGAGATAGTTCTTAAAGTCCTCATCGGATTCTAAACAGTTCAGAACAAAGTATCCCATCACCTGATGACGGATATCTTCTGATTTAAACTCCAGTGTCTTCTTCTCTCTATTTATTGTCAGCATTTTATCCTTGTTTATCAATTCTTGTTTAAGCAACGTATTATCAGACATTACATCGTCTGAGCCATTCAGTGTTAAAAAAGTCTGTTGTATTTGTTCTACTTTCTCTTTCAATAAATTCTCTTCATATAAAATGCTATACTTCTCTGACATCAAAATGGATATAAGTATGCTCCATTTTGACTTTTTTAAAGACAAATACGAAAATTCTGAAATTAAATTGATACAGTTTCAAATTAATTGAAAAAATAAACACTGAATACAGTTTATTTAATCTATTTATACTAGGGATGGCAATCGATTACATAATTGGTGATCGGTTAACCGCAAGACGTTCCGACCGATTAACCGGTTAATTGCATCAAAATACAAATTTTAAAAAAAAATCATTTATCTGTATTCATATACACAATCTGAAATAAAGATATTATAAGTTAGAAAAATTCTGCTCATTATCTTGATCAGGAAAGTATGTGTGAATTTAAATTATTTTATTTTAATTTCAATAGTTAGACAATTGCCTGAGAAATCAGACGCAGATATCTTTCTAGTGCAGATGTCACTCAAATTCATTATAATCAAACCTTTGTCTGAACTTTAACTTATACGTTGTTTTTCAAATAATATAATTTAATAGATGTTGAAATAGTGCATATTAATATATACAGAGAAAGCGCAGAATATTTTAATATTGGCTAAACTTTAGAAAAAGCATTAATTGTATTTTGAGTGCATGTCATCAAGATATGGTTCCGTAGGGAATAAAGATCCCTGGATAACGAGTGTAAAAAAATGAAATGTACACTCTAGGTTTAGCTGACTTGTTTCATAGTTATCAAAAAGATAATATAATATTAGACATAAAATACAAGTGTACGATAGAATCATTGACTTTTTTAAACAAAAGGCTATATCTGATATATGTAAATCACCAAAATGCATGTTATAAGCATTTAGTTGATTATTTTTGTTTACAAAGATATTTAAAAAAACCTATCCATGTAAAACACAGAAAAAATTCATGTTTAAGACTTTTAGCACATAATTTAAAGAATGAAACTGGAAGATATGAGAACTTAATAAGGAGTGATAGGAAATGTGCTCTCTGTTATTTAAATGATAATGAAGATGAATTTCATTTTTTTATTCATTTGTCCAGTTTTTCACGATTTAAGAGACAATTTCATCAAACATTACTATTCCAAAGACCAAGTGTCTTCAAACTAATACAATAAAACTATTCTGTAATACAAATACCAAAGATGTAAATCAAATAGGGAAATATATATATCATGCTAATAAATTACGACTGGAATGTTTAAATCAATTAGCTAAATGATAGAATGTATGCATCACTAGTTTGTAAGTGTATAACATGTTATTGTACTATGTATGTAATTGATAAATATGTGTTGTACTATAATGCTTATGGGATGTACGTCCTAAGGAATAAAGAACTGAACTGAACTAGATAACGGCAAAGATCGATATGTTTACATACTCATTAAAAGTACTCAATGGTGATTATATGAAATCATTAAATTATCACAGGACGGTCATGGTACCGACATAGTGTTTTAAAAACTGTATTTAACATTTCACAAACTCACCAACTATAACCTCGCAATCTCAATCCGGAGGGCCATGATTACCTCTGAATCAGCTTAATAAGATGCATAAAATGCTAATTTAACATTATCTTTTTTTGCAGAGATTTCCTACATAAATAAAATTTAAGAAAATTTCGTTCAATTTTACATATATTAATTTTTTCCGACTAGCCCATTGCAGATTTTCTAACCGATTAACATCGTTTCGACCTATAAATCGATTAACCGGTCACAAATTGCCATCCCAAATTTATACATTACATGTTACAACTATCGTCAATAAATAATATATTGCTAGTATTTAAAATATATTCTTGTTTACCCTCCACGTATCCAGAAAGGGTTGTGTATGCTGAGAAATATCTTCTGACATCTTCATTACAGACTCCATTAGACCAATCAGTAGGATGTCTGTTTCTCCGTTTGCAATAGTTTTTCCAAAATTGGACAAATTCTTCAGATTCATTTAAGATTCGTTTTGGCACTAATTTGACAAGTGTGTCTATATCATATAGAAAATAAATAATTTTATTTCATTGGTTATAACAATTACTCACAAATAACAAAAGAGAAAAGGAGAGAAGAGGGAAAAACTAATCCGTATTTTTAAACTAAAAACAACTGGGACCACAGCATCTACAGAAATAATCTTATCCCCGATGTTCTTCCTATTTTTAAAAGTTTTTATCCTGTAAGTCCTACCCGTACATGTACCTGTATCCCCATATTGTAGCCCAACAACTCCGTAGAATAACAGAATCAACATACTTGTAACGTGGGAATGTTTCAACATTAGTATCTAAGTATTCTAACGCGGCTTCGTGTTATTGAAAATGTTTTATAATGCTCTGTATACATGCATTATCTTAAATTTGATTCCCAAATTTAAGTCTTATAATGTAACCATGAGGTCCATCTTTCCAGGCGTCCATGGCTTATACCCTTTTCACATATTTGAATTGTTTATAGATTTTTTTTTAGATCGATTACTTTTCGTTATTTTTACCTTTTACAACGAAACCAAAAACATTAAAGAATGCACACAACTTGTCAGTCTTACCAAATTTATAATCCCACAATTTGATATTTTCTGAAATAGTTTTATCTTATATAACCTTATAATTTTTGTTATCCCTTTCTTTTACCCATCAAGGTACATTGTGTACTGATTCAATTAAACAAATTAGAATCGAAAATATCAAAATTACAAAACAGCCATCCTATCCTTGAGAAAATTAATTAAAATGTTTTTTACACAGTTAAAAGTAAATATTTCATCCTATGTTATGGCTCTACCCTATACTAGTGGGCCATGAATCAAGCATTTCAGAACCAAGTCTACATGTATGTAGGGAACCTTTAGATGAGTTCCAGCATTTCTACTCAAGATTTTGAGAATAATTAAGATTTTAAGACTTTTATCCTATGCATATACCGTTAACGGTGTCTCAGTCAGTAGACCGCTCGCTTCGTGATAAGGAGGTCGTGATTTTGGATCTCGTCCGCCACTGACGTAAGTCGGTAAAAAAAGGTAGCAACTATTACTTCGCCATATGCGCCCGGCACTTTGAAGTGAAAGTTTCGGGTCCTTTGCATGAGACCTTAAAAACCGAGGCCCTGTATCACGGTAGGCGTTGGCACGATATAAAGATCCCTCACTGCTTATAATAACCCTGAGTGCCGAGAAAAGGTCAAAATTTGAAGCCCTTCGCCAGTTTATGGTGTCGTCTCTGTATGAGTAAAAAATTGTCCAATGCCACTTAAAACAACATACAATCAATCCTATGTATATTTTACGGATTGAATTTGTGCGTAAAATACTACTTCTGGGTCAACCGTGAGTTTTCTTCTTATTGTGAAATCTTGATTCATAAAACTTCAAAGTCACCAACACGAGTTACAATTTTTGTACTTTTATATAGAATCAGCAAGGAATGAACTTTTGCATGAGTTTGAGAACTACATGTATCGGCAACGAAGGTCTAATTCCAAATGACAATAGTTTTTCACAACAAATCATTCATACTGAACAATGATAGAACAAAATAAAAGGATTAAAAAAAGTTTAGATAAATCAATAAGCAAACAGATACTGATGACACTTCAGCGGCATGTATATAAAAACTTAGATGAAAGATTAAGTGTTAATAAATATGAACATAGTCAATTAAGAGATTACTGCAACTGTCCATCTCTGACTGTTCCTCAGGTGCGATTAAGTTGTGTGGAATTTACAGAATTTATTGCTTTTGCCGAAATATAAGAAAAAAGCTATAACAATTTACACAAAGTCCGAAATGTTAATTAATACAATAATTGATAATAAATCCGAAAAGTCGTATTTTAAACCATAACACATACCTATGAAATTATATACCCCTCATCATGGTTTAACACTTCCCTCTACTCCCATGGTTTGAACAATTTTAAGTCTACATTATATAGACTTTAACATAACATTCATCTTTTTGGCAGGTGGTTCTTGTATTTTTTCAAATGTATTTCTATTGGAAAACTTTGACCCTATATTCTTGTAAATTCCTACCTCTGGAGCCATAATTTCCATAATTAGATAGTACATGTAAATGATGGTCATTCTTTTCAATTTCTTTTACTCAAGGATACTTTTTGTCAAAGATTGGTACAGGGGAACTTGTTAAAAAGACGAAAATATATATAACGTTTACAAGCAGACAGACGCACGACAACAGTAAGTAAAAAGGGTCTCTTGAGGTCTCTTAATGTCGGATATAATTTACATTTATGTGCCACAACACATGCGTCTTACAACTTATCGTCGTAAGAAAATTCAATTAGCTACAAAAATGACCAATCAGCAAGGGCCCCGTTATGATAATGAATATACATGTAGAAAGAAACTAGAGCTGACCTCGTTGCAAAGAAACGAGTAGGTCTTCCGTTGGAGCTGTGGACAAGAAGTACCGAGCTTGGGTCAAGGTTACTGCTTTTTCTTATGTGAACAACTTTTCTTCTCAGCATGAGCCTCAAGTGAATCTTAATTACAAAGTTATGCTTAAACATTTTTTTCTCTGTCAGTGACTTTGATTTTCCAGAAAGACCTTTGATCAGTGTTATGACACAACCTCCAATCATATGTAATCTATGTTTCAAAAAAGAGCCTCCAATGATTTTTATTTACTAATTCATAGCGTGGGAAAGAAAAAATTTCCTCTGTCAGTGACCTTCATCTTAACGGAATAACTTTGGCTCTGTGTTAAGACAAACTCTCAATCTGATAAAATACATAGACCTGACAGGAATTTTACAACGTTTCTGTCATTGGCCCTGAATTTGTAAAATGAAAATTTTCTGAGTCAAAATCGCAGTAAAACCTTTTTGTCACAAGCAATATCTGTATCAAGTATGAGCTTGCAGATATTCTCGATCACATATAAATAATTGGGACAAAACATTAATTCTTTCTCCAATGACCTTAATTTGCCATAATATTGCCTTGAATAAATAAAATGACGTATCCTAGGATCATTGGAAATCTTTGTATCGAATATGAGCTTCCGGTTTCTATAAGTTATAGCCTGGCCTTCTGGAAAAAAAACTTTGAGGGACAGACATACATCTGGACAGTTAAACAGACAATTTAATTACCAATCCATCCACCATACCCCCCCAAATACACCATCACTTTGCGGGGGAAAACTTTGGGCATGATTTGAACAAGAGGCCCAGGGACCACAGCGCTCACAAGAGCACACAGGCTAGGAAAAAGCAAATAACAGATCAGAAATGAAAGTTTACTGAGTTTTGAGGGGAGGGGCGGCTTTAATCTTAACCCCCCAGGGGGTAATGATTTGAACGAACTAGAATCTACACAACCTGAGATTATTCCACATTACTTTCATCTTTCCTGGCCAAATGGTTCTTAAGAAGAAGATTTTTAAAGATTTTTCCTATATATTCCTATGTAAAACTTTGATCGGCCATTTTGGCCCCACCCTATCCCCGGGGGTAATGATTTGAACAAACTAGAATCTACACTACATGAGGATGATTTCATATAAATATCACTAAACATGGCTTTGAAGTACTTTAAAAGAAGATTTTAAAAGATTTCCCTCTTTATTCTTATGAAAAACTTTGATCGACCATTTTGGCCCCTACCTTCCCCTGGAGGTCATGATTTGAACAAACTTGAATCTACACTACCTGAGACGATTCCACATTAGTTTTATCCTGTCTTAATGGTTCTTGAGAAGATTTTCAAAAAAATTTTCCTATATATTCCTATGCAAAACTTTGATCGGCCATTTTGGCCCAATTCTACCCCCAGGGATCATGATTTGAACAAAGAGGAATGTACACTACCTGAGGATGATTCCACTTGAGTTTCATCTTTCCTGGCCCACCGTTCACGGTAGCTCAGTCTATAGAGCGCTCGCTCCGTGATCGGGAGGTCGTGAGTTCGTATCTCCGTCGCGACTGACCCAGTCGATAAAAAATGGGTAGCAACTGTTCCCTCGCCATGCACTCGACACTTTGAAGTGAAAGTTGTGGGTCCTTCGGATGAGACTTTTAAAACCGAGGCACCGTGTCAGCGGAAGGCGTTGGCAGGATAAAGATCCCTCACTGCTCAATGGCTCTGAGTGCCGAGAAAAGATCAAAATTTGAAGCCCTTCACCGGCATATGGTGACGTCTCTATTTGAGTGAAAAATTCTTGAGAGGGACTTTAAAAACAATATACGATCAAATATACAATCTTTCCTGGCCCAGTGGTTCTTGAGATGAAGATTTTTAAAGATTTTCGTATATATTCCTATGTAAAACTTTGATCGGCCATTTTGGCCCCATCATTTGAACAAACTTGAATCTACTCTACCTGAGGGTGATTTCAGATGAGTTTTATCTTTCCTGACTCAATGGTTCTTGAGATGAAGATTTTTAAAGATTTTTCCTATATATTTCTATGTTAAACTTTGATCGGCCATTTTTGGCCCAACCCTACCCCCGAGGGTCATGATTTGAAAAAAGGATATGGTGATAACGAACAGTATACAATGTCAAAGTCCATAAAACAATACAAAATAAGAGTAGAGCAAAATATGGATATCATCACACCCTTTCTCTTTTTGTATACGTATAGTGCTTACGTAAAAATCAAATACAGTATGTTACCGGCCCCTGTGGCGACAAAAACGTTAATTAGGCAGACTTGCAGAATAAAAAAAATCTTAATAAGAAACATATTAATAGATGGTTTCAGCAATTTTGGGCGGGTGATTGGCCAAGATGACCGAAAGATAGGAGATCGGACGGAAACGTTCAATTAATGGTGTCTGACGTCATAAAAAGACAGACGTATGGAGTGACATGCATATGTGAATTTCTAAGTTTGTCTTTGCTACTGTTATAAAAATTGACAGAGGGCTAAATTATGAAACGAGTGAATGTATAATTGAACCAAGAACTCTTTTAAAAAGTGGAACTGTTGAAAGAGTTTGTGAATCACAATTTTTTTTTAAATGAAACGAAAGGGAAACGCTTAAAAGTATGACGGTGCGTATCCGTCATATGACGTTATACTTAGGCGCGGCGACTACCAAATTGTACATTGTTTATAATCCGATATTTTGGAAAGTATACATCATATTCCTTTGAATTTTTCAGGTCTGATTTGAAATAAATAAAGCTTTCATCATGTATAATTTTGTTGCTTTCAATCTATTTATAGCAATTTTATCGAATTTGTGACATTACTTTTGGATCAACCCTCAAACATGATAAGTATGTGATATTAAGTAGCTGCAGATTGTTACATAAGTTCGATTCTGGATATACGATGCGAGTTTATTACTACTTACATGTACATTGTTTGACCTGCTACCAATATTTAATCATGGAACAAAATTATAATGTTAGCCCACTATACTAATCATTTACGGGTTTTTAATAAATTATAAAACAAATTAAATTCATTGCTTTAACATTTTGAATTATATTTTCAACTTTTCTATCAAACCTGTAATATAACTTTGCATTGTGCAACACACAAGTCACTTATGAAGTTTACACCTGCCGAGTTACATGTTCCTATCGATGTTTACTCTATTTCATTGAGTATAATTCTATCCTTATGATTCGGAAGATTCTCTTTAAAAGTTTAAAATTGGTACAGCATTGGTAAAAATCTGTGATGAAAAAAAAATTTGTTTGGGAAAATTTGTGTTGAAAATGGATTTATTTGTGTATGAAAAGCGCAAAGCTTTTGCATTTAAATCAATATTGGTTGAAGTAAAGTAACCTCAGATCGCTAGTCATTAGGCAATGAATCGTCAAAATAAAAAGTAAAATTACATATGGAGCTAACGAACAATTTAAAATTGAAGACTGATTAATGTACATGTAAAATAAATGCTCTAGGGTTTTGTACTAAATTCAGACATAAAACTTTTTAAAGATATTTTTGAATGAATCGATTTACTTAAAGAAAATAATTATTTTTTCCCGTAAGTTTAACATGTCGACCACGAATGTAAATTAATGTCAACAAGCGATAGAAGGAATGTTTGGTCGCCGTAATTGTGAACAAACACAAAAACTACTTAGCTATTTTAGATACACATGTATCACGATCAAATTTAAAACAAAGATAAGCCAACATATTAATCTCAAATATTTGACAACAATAATTTTCCATTAATTGTCGAATTGTAGAAAGGTTTTAATATATCAATTATTTTGCCTATGACTACAGGCTCAATGGTCCACCGCGGAGTATATCGCTTCAGATTTTCTCGACTACATGTAATCGAGGGATATATTACGTATTGGTAAACACTCTTAGAATCGAGGTTCCAGGTGAATGTGTGAATCGTGCAGTAAAAAAGTGTGTATTTTTGACTCTTAAAAGTTTTTTTTATAAGATCCGGGCGTATATTGTTTTCGTTAATATTGTTTGTGTTCATATTTAAACGAAGAAAAGATACTTGTACTTTTTTTCTATCACTCTTTCTCTTGAAAAGATCTTTTTAATAAAAGGAAAAGGATGCCATCGAATACTCTGAATTGGAACCAAAGAACACGTTAAAAGGCTAATTTTTTAAAAAAAAAAAAAAAGATATGATCAGCGTTGTAAAATATTTATTACTTGTGGCAAGTTTATTTCAATTATACGCATAAAACGTTTTCCTTCAATAGTAAAATGAGAACGGGGCCTTGTTTACGGATCTAGCTTTCATTCCTACCATAAGCAAAACTCGAACAAAATAATATTGTTTTCCGCGTTCTAACTTTTGACCCCTCTCTAGTGCCATTTCTAATGCAAAAACATTGAACAAAAACCGATGTGCACAACTGCAATGATCCAGTTATAACCTTATCAGAGCCTTTGTCTGGAAATCAGATGGATGAAAAATTCAATCAAAGGGAAATAACTCATAAATAGAAGGCTATTTCCGAATTGTGTAACAGTATTCTAAAAGGATTTTAAAAAGTCTAAAATCTCTGAAAATTTGAACAAAATCCGTTCAGGGATGAGGAAGATATGAAGCGTCAAAATGGCATCTAGGAAGAACTAGATGCGATCTCATTGCGAGCAACGAGTGGGTCTTCCGTACGATATCTGATGGAATAAGACCTGTGTTGGGATAATTCCACTGATAGAATTAAATGTTACGTAATTAGGGGTTGCAAGGGACCAAAATGCTATATTTTTTATAAGCCTTATTGAACAAAAGATGTTCAGAATATCGTGCTAAAAATTAAAAACTTTTAAGCCATATATGGCGTAACCGACCAAAAAAAATATATTTTTTAAAAATACAAAATTAAGTAAATAAATATAGTTGATACATTTAAATTAAAACTTTTCATACAATTCTGAAAACGGAGAACACCTCGTTTCAACTAATAATACGATTTTATCTTCTCTGTAATGTGTTATTTAAATCTTTTGCATTTTCTTCCGAGCCAGAAAAAATTCTGAGAATCCAAATTAAATTGTGATATCTTTATAATACAATTGACTTAGATTTTGTAATTTACGGAAAAGTTCTATTTTTATATAAAGTAATGATACAAATAATAAGTTCTTCTAATTTTAGTCTAATAATTTTCATTATACATACGCCATATACAGTGTATGGCTTTAAATTTAATGAAGGAAAACTTAATGTCTTTCTCTTTTAACGAATATCTCAGTCAAAATCACCTCTCATCTTATCGAGAAATTCAACGGAAGACCTACTCGTTGCTTGCAACGAGATCTCATCTAGTTAGGGTCTTCCGTCTTCAGCGGAAGACCCCTCTATTATTGTAAAGTTTCTTTTTCTTCTTATTTTTTTTTTCCTTCACCGGTATCTCAGTAACGGTCCGGTGGATCTTTATGAAATTTTAGGAGATTTTGGCTCAATCCAATACTTTCATTTTTTTTTTTCTAATTTAATGGTGAAAAATGACGTAATTGCTACAATTTTTGTCCGTCCTACTCAGAGAAAATTACGCAAAATTGCGATTCGAAGTTTTCAAGAATGATTGAATGTGAACTTAACGTTTGTATCTGTCTTTTGAAATTTTAAGAATGTGTTAAAATTTTTCAAATTTTAAAGTTAAATTTTTCAAAAAAAAAATTTTATTCAATTTTAATTTTTTTAGGTCTTCAGATAGATCTTGGCAATCACTTTCAAAAATCAAAGTACTGATAGACGGAGGCTTGGAATGAACATGATTTGTTGTCTCTTTGGGAATTGTTTATTCATATTCTGACCCCAACATTTGCCTAAAGGTAGTTGGCCATATTTTTTGAACATTAGATACCAGGACATTTATACTTCATATTTGTATTTTTTGTGAAAAGACCTTTCATTAGATATTAACAAGCTTGACCTTTTTACCTTGACCTACGAGATTCCATACTTATGAAAAAACTTTAACCTTGGCCATAAGTTTTGAATGGTAAGGGATAAATAGTGCTTTCATACGTACATATATAATCCCTGTAAGAAGACCCAGAACTTTGACCTTTTGACCTTGGAGTTTGACCTACTTTTATAAAGCAAATCTTGACCATAACTTGAAAAGGTTTTGGGTTAGTGCTTTCATACTTTATATATTTAATCCTTATGACAAGACCTTTCATTTTATAGCAAGACATTTGACTTTGGAGTTTGGCCTACTTAAAAAAGTATATCATTTTTCATAACTTTTGAAGGGTTAGGGCTTCATACTTCACATACAGGGTGTCCCAAAACATATGTTACACTTTTAAACCGTTACAAAATTTTTATGCCTCAAGATACAGTAATATATAATGAAATTTTTATAAATTTTATGTGAGGCATACATTTGTCACAATTTCTTTTTTAATCATAAAAATGTTTATTTAAGAATAACATATTCCATTTAACAACACTTTTCCAAATGACGTCCCTTTGAATAAACATTGTTTGAACACGATCCCTGAAGTTTTTATTTACCAAGCTTTATTAAATGTAACATTCTAATAGTTCAGAAGTTTTTCCACATTAAAATTGGATTTCACCAAACAATAGAATTCAAGATTTTCTTTAACAAAATTGTTAATATAGAGGTAGCCTTCATCGGAAAACCATGCATCTGATTTTTTTCAGAGTCGAGTCTAATTAAATCCAATGTGCAAATTCAAACGACTTCTGATTTCTGTGTCTTTCATTTGCTGCATTACACTTAGTTCATAATTATCTTGTAAGGTATCGATTTTGAGATCAAATTTGGTTATTTTTTAACACTAAATTTACCAACGGTGATATCTTGTCATATGTACAGGACCCATGTAAGAGATTTTTGTAAGGGTTTCAGTAATAATTAATGGTATTAATGTTCTCTTTGGATCGGACTCTCTTGGTCTTCTAATACCAGAATTAAGTCATGAGTCATTTATGGTGCCTTTAATTTCAAAATCCTCTACAAATCTGTAAATTAGTATTTCGTTGATCACTTTCATTACAGGATGTTGTTTCTCATGGTACTAATTACTAAAGTAGCAATTTTAGACCAATAGTAAAGTTTTACAATTTCTACCAGCTCTTCACATAAAGATTCCATGTTAAAAATATGATGACGTCATTAGGACATCATAATTGCCTGACTCTTTAACAAAATTTCTCAAAAGTTTGTCAGATAAAATACATGCTAATACATCAGATGTTGACAAAATATCTTTGTGAAAGCTTTTGGTTTGATAAAGATAAAGATGAATAAAAGTTTAACATATGTATTGGGACACCCTGTATATATTCTTTGTGGGAAGACCTTTCATAGCATACCAACAATCATGACCTTTTGACCTTTATCTTGGAGATTTCCGTACTTATGGATTAACTTTAGCCTTAGCCTACTTTCATATTTCACAATTGTATTTCCAGTAAGAATACCATACTTTTGGTACCAATATATTACTTAATTAATTTACACCACAAAGTAAGATTCAAGCCACTGTTTTGGTCTTGTAAACATAGAAACATGTGTGTCCGTTTGTCCCATCTAAATAGTTTGCAAAATCTTCTGAAATATGTGGTAAGGAATTCTAAAAATAGATGCAGCAGAGATTCTGTAACTGTGCTATAAGCAGATAAGACGCAGCTCTCTGCTGAGTCAGTGAGTGAACATTTAAAATATGTCAGTTTCAATTAAACAATGATGCAGATTTCTTCTACCTAGGTAATGTAGGGTATTAATGTGATAGGAACTTCGCAAACTAATTTAAAAATCCTCAGGCGAGGTCAGATAATTATTGGTTCATGAGAAAAAAAAAAAGAATTATGTATTGTTTTTGGATAATATTGTGACCGAATTAGATTAATTGCATCAAAATCAGATGCAGAGAACTGCACTCGGTGATCTGTTTTGGTTTCCCCGACAATTTAAATTCTGTGTCAGCGAGAGTTTTTATCAGCCAATGAGCGTGTCAGCAGCAGACTCTAAACATCACTGATCACCTGTCTGTATACAGCGCATATCTGATATCAGACAGGCATTCCAGTTTATCAAAATTTAGCCTGGTTCCCTGTCCCTGTTTTGCTTCGTGTACTCCTGCCTTGGAAAGTATGAGCCTGGGGACAAGGCTAATCAAAGTTAACGTGATTTGCCGCTAGATGGCGATCGCAAATTCCCTTCCGCCTCAGATGAGCGGTACCAATAGAGCGGAGTCTAAGCTTCCGTCTAAAAAGGTTTTTGTTTTGTATGTGAGTACGATTATAAACAATATATAAGCTCAGGTGTGTTTCGACATTAGAGTGCAAATGTACTCTTCGACCTTTTCTATTAAAAAATCATATTTCTTTTATTTATTGACTGATTTAAAAATGTTTTACACCATCAAATAGATCTTTTCAAGACCTCTCCAACAGTACATTTTTTTTATTGTACGTATAATATTGAAGAAAATATGAGCTCAGGTTATTTAGCCTTTCGTTTTGACAAGACATGTCAAATTTATTATCAAGGACCCTTGCAGATGACGATACTCTTTAGATCTCTTTGATCTTCGGTGGATATCTTTTGATATATGTAACACATGCTATCTCGTTCATTTCTTGACCGATTTTAAAACTTTTAAAATCATCAACTAGATCTTTTTGAGAGCTTTCCAACAGGATATTTTTCTTGATTGTAAATGCACTAATAAAAAAACTGTTAGCATAGGTATTTTTGTATTTTAATTTGAAAGAACATGTCAAAATCATTATCAAGGAAGCTTGCGGTTAGTAGAGATGACTGTACTCTTTGATCTTTGGACTGTATCCGTTAATTTGAAAAAAAAATTCTAGCACAGTGTAATTGAAAATTCTCGAAGGTCAAAAAGATTGAAATTTAAACAATTTCAATTTTGAAAAAATATTTTAATTGCATCCAAACGTAAAACAATAATTATTAATGAATTTGAAAGATTGAAAACATCAGACCATGTGTTTGAAAATCTTACAAAGGTCAAATAGTGTACAATTTTATCGATTAAAATTTAAAAAAAAATAAATGTTTCCTAATTGTTTAAACATTTGGACTACATCTATATTTTAAAAGATCCATAACAGCATATTTTGTGTTTTGAAATCTCTCAAAGGTCAAATAGAGTGAAATTTAATTGATTCAAAATTTTCAAAATTTGAAATTGCTTCCATATGTCACACGAAGACTGTTCAGGTATTTTGAATGATCGAGGAACTCAAACAGTGTGTTTTGATAGAACTAAAATGTCAAATAGAGAAAAATTAAAATTTTACAAAAAAATTTAAATTGCTTCTAAATGTTAAAACAAACACTATTTATGTATTTTGACAGAAAGAGAATATCATATAATGTGTTTAGAATTTTTTCAAAGGTCAAATAAGGGGAAATTTAAACGATTTAAATTTTTCAAAAAATTTAAATGGCTTCCAAATGTAAAATTGAGTACCATATCTGTATTCTGATGTATGGCGACCATCATACAATGTGTTTTAAAATATCTCAAAGGTCAAATTGAGGGAAATTTAAACGATTTAATTTTTTCAAAAAAATTAAATTTCTGCCAAATGTAAAATCAAGTACTACATCTGAATTTAGACAGATGGAGAATATCATATAATGTGTAATAACATCTTTCAAAGGTAAAAAAAAAATGCAGATTTAAACAATTTATAATTTTCAATTCCATCTATTTGTCTTTTGAAAGATGTCATAGCACATTATATGATATTCTTCTTCTTTGAGAGATTTAAAAACTAATCTTTCATCATAATAAATATTTAAATGAAAATCGAAGACATATTCTTATCTCATCTTATCTCATCTTACTGGAAATTGGACGGAAGACCTCGTTGCTCACAATGAGATTTATCAAGTTATTATTATTAAGGTCTTCCGTCTTCACCGGAAGACCTTACTGTTATTCTTAGGTTTCTTTTCCGCTATATTTCCTATTATTAGGGTCTTCTGTTTCCAACGGAAGACCTTATTGTTTTCGTTCGGTTTCTTTTTCTCTATTATTATTAAGGTCTTACGTCTTCAGCGGAAGACCTTCTTGTTATTCTTAGGTTTCTTTTTCACTTTTATAAGGGTCTTCCGTCTTCAGCGGAAGACACTTCTATTATTCTATTGTTTCTTTTTCACTTTTATTATTAGGGTCTTTCGTCTCCAACGGAAGACCCTTCTATTATTCTTTTGTTTCTTTTTCACTTTTATTTTTCTTCATTTTTTCCTTACAATTTTTGTGCAGAAGATTTCTCGGAGATGACTCGATCGATTAACTTGACATTTTCAGGAAAGATGTTTCTTCACCGAAACTTGATTCATTTGTTTTTCATTTTTTTTGAAATTCACTTCCGGTCCGAAGTTATCGCCCTTTCATCGAAATTTAGAGGGCTTTTTTGTCTAGAGCAGAACTCAAGAACGTTTTAAGCAAGAGCGCTGAAATTTTTACCAAAGAAAGAGGACATGTTGCCATTGTGCACCTTTGTCAGGATATTTTCCGGAAGTGCCTAGTATGGAAGCTCTGTAGGGGTCAGAATCTAGAACATGAATCATGAGTGAATTTTCGAGACATTTTGTATCATATATTAGTATGAATATTTTGTTAAAACATACTGAGCGATATTCGTGCAGAATGACAAGATCTTTAATATGATATCAAGAAAAAGGTGCTGACTGATCACATTAGGGGCAAAAAGGGGCCAGAAGTCTTTTTTTCGATCACTCTTTAACAATCAATATTTTGTTATACACTACTGAAGCAAAAATGTTTATCTTAACAATCTACAACTACATATGATAATTCTTATGTCGTATGGTACATAATTAGGGGCCACAAGGGTCCAGAATGCCAAATTTTTGACGCTTTATATCTCAAAAGTGGGAAATATTTTGATAAGCAATATTGAACAAAAGATGTTCAAAATAATATTCTGAACAATATGCAACCTTTCATTTTTCGTTAATCGTCCCCATTAAGGAGTTGAAGGGTTGGCCCCTAAATATTTCTTTTACTAATAACTCGAAAACGAAAAATAATCTCTGAATAGTTGTTGAACAAAAAGTGTTCAAAATCTTTTGAGGTTTAAGACGAAATCCAGAAAAAGGGGCTGGACACTCAAATTACGGGCAGAAAGGGGCCAAAAGTCTTCAATCGATAAGTCTTTAGTAGTCAATATTTTGTTATACATTACTAAAGCTAATATGTTTATCTCAACAATCTACAACTACATATTATGATTTTTATGTCGTATGGTACATAATAAGGGGATAAGGGAACAAAATTTAAATCTTTGACGCTTTTAACCCCGAAAGTGAGAAATATTTTGATAAGTAATATTGAACAACAGATGTTCAAAATAATGTTCTGAACAATATGCAACCTTTCATTTAAGGAGTTGTCGGATTGGCCCTTAAATATCTCTTATGCAAAAAACTCTAAAACGAAAGAGAATCCTAGAATAGTTGTTGAACAAAAAGTGATCAGAATTTTAAGAGCTTTAAGATGATGTGAAGGAAAAAGGGCTGATCCCTAATATTAGGGGCCGTGAAGGGCCAAAAGTCGAAAATTAAAGCCTTTAATGATTAATGTCTTTTTTTTTTTACAGATCATTGAGGCAAAATCGTTCTTCTTCACAATCTTTATCATTATTTTAGAATGAAAATTTCAATCAAAATCTTATCTCATCTCATCAAGAAACGGACGGAAGACCCACTCGTTGCTCGCAACGAGATCGTATCTAGTTATTATTCAGGTCTTCCGTCTTCAGCGGAAGACCTTATTGTATTTCCTAGGTTTCTTTTACACTATTTTTATTATTGTTTTTTTTTTCTTACCGATTTTGTACGCACAATTTCTCGAGAACAGCTCGATCGATTTTCATGAAACTTTCAGATCTGATAGAACATCCAAAAATCCAGACATAATTTTTTTTTATTTTGATGACATCACTTCCGGTTCAGCGTTTTCTGCGATTTAGTGATTTTAAGAGGATCACTCTGTCGGGCAGTTTTCTCAAAAAACACTTCACACAGAGGCATGAAATTTTCAGTGATGCTTAGAGCAACCTTTGGAGAAGTGAACTTAGTATATCATAACTACCGGAAGTAATAACTGACGACGCTCGCCATGGCCCGAAAATAGTCCTATCAAGAATTTCAAAATTTTTAGAACCTTTTCTACGATAACTTTTTACCTAGAAATATTTTGTTAAAGCATGTAGAACAAAAAAGTTGCAGAATTTCAAGGTCTTTCAAATGACATCTCGTAAAAAGGGCTGGCCTCTTAAATTAGGAGCCTGGAAGGGCCAGAAGTTTTTCCTTTATATCTCAAAAAGTATTGAGAATTTGTGATATGTCAAAGAAACAAAGTTGTTCAAAATGTCAAGCTTATCTATTGGAGTCGTCAAAATATGGCCGACGTCGTCACTTCCGGCCAAACCGGAAGTAGTCGGAAAACGCGTAATTTTGCCGTTGTTGACAAGTTTTGTGGTAACATACATGTATTATTATTGTTTTTTTCTTACCAATTTTGTACGCGCGATTTCTCAAGAACGGCTCGATCGATTTTCATGAAACTTTCAGGTCTGTTGGAACATTAGAAAATCTAGGGATATATTTTTTTTTATTTTGATGACGTCACTTCCGGTTCGGAGTTTTCTGCAATTTAGTGTATTTCATAGGGTCACTTTGTCCGGCAAAGCACTAAACACAGAAGCATGAAATTTTCAATAATGCTAGAGCAACCTTTGGAGAAGTGCACTAAGTATTTCATAATACCGGATGTACGAAACGCCGACCCTCGCTATGGTCCGAAAATAGTCCTATCGTAAAATTCAAAATTTCTGACATATGTATTTTAATATCTTTTTACCTAAAAATATTTTTTGAAAACATATAAAACAAAAGAAGTGTAGAATTACATGACCTAAAAATATTTTGTGAAAACATATAAAACAAAAGAAGTGTAGAATTACATGATCTTTCAAATGATCTTTTGAAAAAAGGTCTGGCCCCTATAATTAAGGGCCGCAAAGGGCCAAAAGTTTTTTCCTTAATATCTCAAAAAGTATGTTTAAGAAGCAAAATTGTTCAAAATGTTAAACTGAATCTATATGGGTCGTCAAAATTTGTCTGGTGACGTCATTTCCGGTCAAACCGGAGGTAGTCAGAAAATGCGTATTTTTGCCATTCTTTACAAGTTTTTGGGTAACATCTGTCACTGGGAGCATAAAATTCAATTTTCCGTCCGTCGTCGTCACTTCCGGTCAAACCAGAATTTGCAAAAAAATGGCTTATTTTTGCATTTATTAACATAGATTTGGAGAATTTAAACCATTTTGGATGTATTTATTCATTTTATTAAAAAATGAAAGTTACTACGGGTCAAACAGGACGGAAGACCTACTAGTTGCTTTGCAACAAGCTTTGCTCTAGTTATTATTGTTTTTTTTTTTCTTACCAATTTTGTGCACCCGAAACTCGAAAAAACGGCTCAACAAAATCTTATGAAACTTTCAGGACGTATGGAACATTATTTGAGCCTTATGCTTTTTTCCTGTTTCGATGACGTCACTTCCGGTCTAGAGACGTCAATTTTCTGATTTCTTACGGTCATTTTGTCCACAATTTTCCCGAAAAACGGGTTTAGATAGAAACTTCTAATTTTGGGGCATGGTAGAACAATGTATGGAGAAGTGCATCAGGTATATCAAATTTACAGGAAATGACGCACGTTTGCACTTTGTTTAAAAATTAAGAATAAATGATGTATAGAATTGCAAGATCTTTCAGAAGAAAACTCGGAAAAGGGGCTGGCCCCTAAAATAAGGGATCTAGAGGGGCCAAGAGTTTTTTTAATATCTCAAAAAGTATTGAGAATTTATAATAAGTCAAAGAAGCAAAGTTGTTCAACATGTCAAGCGCAATCTATCGGGAAAGTCAAAATACGTCATGCGACGTCACTTCCGGTAAAACCGGAAGTAGTCAAAACATGCATATTTTTGCCGTTATTGACATGTTTTCTGGTAACATATGTCACTGGAAGCATAAAAGTTTAATTTTCAATCCGTCGACGTCACTTCCGGTCAAACCAGAAGTAGCGAAAAATGGCTTAATTTCGCAGAAATTAACACAGATATTGAGGATTTAAACCGTTTTGGGGCGTTATTAATCTTTTTTTTTTCAAAGATAAAAGTTATATGTGGAAGACCTACTCTTAACTAGAGCTTTCCTCTATTTACATGTATTATTAAGGTCATCCGTCTTCAGCGAAAGACCTTACTGTTATTTTTAGGTTTCTTTTCCACTATTTTCATTATGGTCTTCCGTTTCCAACAGAAGACCTTATTGTTTTTGTTCGGTTTCTTTTTCCCTATTATTATTAAGGTCTTCCGTCTTCAGCGGAAGACCTTTCTGTTATTCTTAGGTTTCTTTTTCACTTTTATTATTGTTTTTTTTTTTCTTACCGATTTTGTGCACACGATTTCTCGAAGACGGCTTAATGAATTTTCATGAAACTTTCAGGACTTATGTATCATCACTTGAACCTTATGCGTTTTCTTTCTTTTTGATGACGTCACTTCAGGTCTGAGATATTGACGATTTTATGAATTTTAAAGGGTCGGGTTGTCCAGAATTTCCTGAAAATGGGTTGAGATAGAAACATGAAACTTTCAGATATGATAGACCTATGTCTGTAGATATGCCTTTTGCATTTTGCTTTTTCCGGAAACGCCGCACGTTGGCGCTCGCTATGGCCCGAAAATAGTCCTATCACGAATTTCAAAATTTCTAACACCTTTTCTACGATTTCTTTTTACCTGGAAATATTTTGTTATAACAAATAGAACAAAAGAAGTGTAGAATTCCAAGATCTTTAACATGATATCTCGTAAAAAGGGCTGGCCCCTAAAATAAGGGAACTAGAGGGGCCAGAGGGTTTTTTTCTGATATCTTGAAAAGTATTGAAAATTTGGAATACATCAAAGAAGCAAAGTTGTTCAAAATGTAAAGCTTAGTGTATTGGCGTCGTCAAAAAACGTCCATTGACGTCACTTCCGGCCAAACTGTAAGGATTTAGAAAATGCGTATTTTTGCCCTTCTCCATCGGTTTTTGGGAAATATCCGTCACTGGAAGCAAAAAACTTAATTTTTCGTCCGTCGGCATCACTTCGGGTCAAATCGGAAGTAGTACAATATGGCTTATTTTGCATTAATTAACATAGATCAAGGGGATTTTAACCCTTTTTTGACGCCATTACTCTTTTTTTTAAAATCAAAATGTCTTCCAGTCAAACAGGACGGAAGATCAGCTCGTTGCTTTGCAAAGAACTTTGCTCTAGTTGTTATTGTTTTTTCCTACCGATTTAGTGCACACAAGTTCGCGAAAACGGCTCACTCGAAATTCATGAAACTTTCAGGACTAATGGAGTTTTATGAAGAGACTTACTTTTACGGTTGACGGCTTACTTTTACACCTGGAAAATATATGGGAGCTCTTTTTGTGAAAAAATATTGATCTTAACTTTTAACAAAACAGCAATAACGGGCTATTTCAAGGATCATTTTATGTTGTCTAGGAAGGAAACGACAACATTTCTACCTTGAACACCCTCCATTCCAGTCTCGACTAACTCCCCCCGAGTTTTCTTACCGAAATGTGTCTTCCTCTTTATTTCATTTCTTAAATTGTTGAAAATAAAAGGATAAAATATTTCTCGTGAAAAAAGTATCTAAATAAATTTTATTCTACCCCAATTATATTTTTCGTTTGATTAATTATTTCAAAGCCCCGAATACAACTACTTTCACCTCAATGAATGTATAATTTCAATCCCGAACCTCCGTACATGACTCAGGTTTAAATGTCCAAGTAAGCCGACAACTGTAAAAGTCAGTGTCTTCGCAAAAGTCCATTAGAACATGGTAAAAACTAGATATAATTTTCTTTTGTTATGGTGACGTCACTTCCGGTTTTGAGATTTCCGCGTTTTAGTGATTTTCAGCGCGTCACTTTGTCCGGCAGTTTTCTCAAAAAGCACTTAACACAGAAGCATGAAATTTTCAGTGATGCTAAAGCAACCTTTGGAGAAGTAAATTTCGTTTATCACAACCACCGGAATTAAGAAGCGCCGAAACTCGCTATGGCCCGAAAGTAGTCCTATCAAGAATTTCAAAATTTTTAACACCTTTTCTACGATAACTTTTTACCTAGAAATATTTTGCTAAGAAATGAATAACAAAAGAAGTGTAGAATTTGAAGATCTTTCAAATGGTTTCTAGAACAAAGGACTGGCCCCAAAAATTAAGGGCCTAGAGCGACCGAAAGTTTTTTTTTTATATCTCAAAAAGTATTGAGAATTTGTAATACATCAAAGAAGCAAAGTTGTTCAATACGTCAAGCCTAATCTTTTGGAGTCGTCAAAATACGTCAGGCATCGTCACATCCGGTCAAAATGGAAGTAGTCGAAAACGCGTATTTTTGCCGTTTTTGAAAAGTTTTTGGGTAACATATGTCTCTGGGAGCTTCAGAATAAATTTTCCGTCCGTCGTCGTTACTCCCGGTCAAACCGGAAGTAGCAAAAAATGGCTTATTTTTGCAATTAATTAACTTAGCTTCAGAGGATTCAAAGCATTTTTGGGCGTTATTTCTCATTTTTGTTAGAAATGAAAGCTACTTCCGGTCAAACAGGACGGAAGACCTACTCGTTGCTTTGCAACGAGCTTTGCTCTAGCTATCATTATTATTGGGGTTTTTTCTTATTGATTTTGTGCACGCAAGTTCTCGAAAACGGCTTGCTCGATTTTCATGAAACTTTCAGGACTGAGAGAACATGGAAAAAACTAGATATATATTTTTAGTGTTGTTCACGTCGCTTCCAGTTTTTTTTTTTATTTCCGCGTTTTAGTGATTTTCAGAGGGTCACTTTGTCCGGCAGTTTTCTCAAAAAGCACTAATGCTAAATATTTGACACTTTATATCTGAAGAGTTGGAAATATTTTGTTAAGTGATATTGAACAAAAGATGTTCAAAATAATGTTCTAAATAATATGCAACCTTTCAATTGTCGCTAAATGTCCCCATTAAGGAGTTGAAGGGTCGGCCCCTAAATATTTCTTATCCAAATAACTGGAAAATGAAAACGAATCTCTGACTAGTTGTTGAACAAAAAGTGATCAAAATACCGAGAGCTTTAAGGTTAAATCCAGAAAAAGGAGCTGCAGCTGGCCACTCAAAAAAAGGACTGGGAGGGGTCAAAATTCTTCAATTAATTACTCTTTAGCAGTCAATATTGTGTTATACATTACAGAAGCAAAAATGTTTATCTCAGCAATCTACAGCTATATATTATGATTTTAATATCGTACGGTACATAATTAGGGGCCACAAGGGGCCAGAATGCTAAATCCTTGACGCTTTATATCTTAAAAGTGGGAAATATTTTGATAAGTAATATCGAACAAAAGATGTCCAAAATAATGTTTTGAACAATATGCAACCTTTCATTTTACGCTAAACGTCGCCATTAAGGAGTTGAAGGGTTGGCCTCTAAATATTTCTTATGCAAATAGCTCGAAAACGAAAAAGAATCTCTGAATAGTTGTTGAACAAAAAGTGATCAACATCCTGATGGCTTAAACTTGATATGAAGAAGAAAGGGCTGATCCCCAATATTAGGGGCCATGAGAGGCCAAAATTCGAATTTAAGTCTTTAATGTTTTTTTTTTCATTTTTTTTTTACAATTTACGGAGGCAAAATCGTTCTTTTTCACAATCTTTATCATCATTTTTGAATGAAAATCTCAATTAAAATCTTATCTCATCTCATCAAGAATTGGACAGAAGACCCACTTGTTGCTCCCAACGAGATCGTATCTAGTTACATGTATTATTAATTGAGTTTTTTTTCTTACCGATTTTGTGCACGCTATTTCTCGAAAACGGCCCAATGGATTTCCGTGAAACTTTCAGGACTTATGTTACATCGCTTGAACCTTATGCGTGTTTTTCTGTTTAGATGACGTCACTTCTGGTCAGGAGTTTTCAGCACTTTAATTATTGTTATAGGTCAGTTTGTCCGCAAAATTTCTCCTAAACGGCTTTACATGATTCTTTAAGGTTTGGTAGACCTATGTCTGAAGTTTTGTGGAATATATTTTATTTTTATCGAAAGTGCCGCATGTTGGCGCTCGTTATGGCCCGAAAATAGACCTATCGCGAATTAAAAAATTTTTAACACTTTTTCTTCGATATCTTTTTACCTTGAAATATTTTGTTATAACATATAGAACAAAAGAAATGTAGAATTCTAAGATCTTTCAAATGATATCTCGAAAAAAGGGCTGGCCCCTAAATTTAATGGCTTAGAGGGTCCAAAAGTTTCTCCTTTATATCCCAGAAAGTATTGAGAATTTGTAATACGTTAAAGAAGCAAAGTTGTTTGAAATATTGAGCTTAATCTATTAGTATCGTCAAAATACGTCCGTCGACGACGCTTCAGGTCAAAACGGAAGTAGTCGAAAAACACGTATTTTTGCCCTTTTTACGTTTTTGAGAAATATTTGTCACAAGGAGCCTAGAAATTAATTTTTCGTCCTCCGTCGTCACTTTCGGTCAAATCGGAAGTGGCAAAACTGGCTTATTTTTGCATTAATTAACATAGAGTTAGAGGATTTAAACCCTTTTTGGGCGTTATTACTCATTTTGTACAAAATAAAAGTTACTTCCGGTCAAACAGGACGAAAAAACTACTGGTTGCTTTACAACGAGCTTTGTTCTACATGTAGTTATTATTCTTTTTTCATAGTTAGGGCGATATCTCAGCTGTGCGTGGACGGATTTGAAAGATTTTAACAGGGATGATGCATTATGGAAATATCTCCAGACGTGTTATTCATTTTTTTTCGAAATTCCCTTTCGTTTGCGATTTTGGGGGATTTTTGTATTTTTTGAAAGGATTTTGTCCGGCAGTTTTCTCGAGAACGGCTAAAGATATGAAAATGTAACTCATTGAGGTTGTAGAACATCAAATTCCAATATGGGGACGACCCTTTTTTTCGTCGTCGGCACTTCCGGTCGCAAACGGAAGTGAATTCTAAAAATCTATTTTTTTTACTTTATTTTATTTATTTATTTTTTTTTTTACTTTTTTTTCTTTAGGATTTACAGGGTTTATAGAGTGTCTTATATGAATTCTAAATATATGTTCAATATCTTGATGCGTGCATACATTAAAAAGATATGACAAAATCAAACTTTGTCCCACTGTCGGGGGTTTGAATCCCGCTGGGGGCGTTTCAAAAATTCAAAAGATCTCTTTTTTAACATGTATGGAAGGATTTGCCGATTTTTAAAAGCTATGTTTTGAGATATTTTGAGAAAAACCTGTAATAATCATGATGTATGTTGAAAGACTGCTGTGAATAAACGAAAACAAAAAAAAATACATTATGAAATCTATTTCATTGGATGACACAGCATCGAACTCTAACGAAAAAGTCGATCGGAAGACCTCTTGTTGCTATAGCAACAAGAACGCATCTAGTTATTTTTCTTTTTTTCTTCTTTGTTCTCCGGTAATTTATTTTCCGCGAGTGTTCTAGGAAACTGTTCATCCAATGGAGTTGAAACCTTTTTAGGGTTAATAGGCAAATTGTGTACATGTAGATGTTCGGAATGAAGGTCATTTTTCGCGCATACGCATGCAGATGAGGGTGCGTGCAATGAGTGAAATGACTGAAATACTTAATATAGCCATACTTTTTATATATTTTGAAGGAAACTCATTATGTGAGGATATATTAGTAGTGTAGATAAGATGACATGGTCAAATTAGCAAGAACCCACACGCATGCACGTGTGCTTCGCTCTGATTAGCTGAAACAAATATCTAAGTATCTTTCTTGTTTTTTGACAAAATGATTTGAATTTTCAAACATAGTCATACATTATGAATTGCTACAATATGATGTATAAAAATGTTCATGAAATAACGCACATGCACGTTAGCTCCAATCTGATTGGCCGAAAATTTTAATGGCTATAACTCTCTTGCTTTTCAATAAAACAGGATGAAATTTAGAACAGAGATAAACATTTGGATGCACTACAATATGATATATGAAAATTTTCATGATATTACGCGCATGCACGTGTGCTGCAATCTGATTGGCTTAAACTTTAAATGGCTATAACTCTCTTGGTTTCAAATAAAATAGGATGAAATTTAGAACAGTGATAATCATTGGGATGTACTACAATATGATACTGTAAACCAACTTTTATTCGCGACGACTTTATTTCGCGATTTACCAGGGGTAAACTAGTAAGCGACGACTAATTTTCGCGATCAAAGCCTTTTTCGATCTGTTTTAAATAGACAGAGAGACTTTAAGTACCGGTTCGCGGCGAGAAATATTCGCGATGACGAAGATGTCGCGAACTTCGCGAAAATTTCTCGCACGCGAATAAAAGTTGGTTTACAGTATATAAAACATTTTATGAAATCATGCGCACGCACTTGTGCTGCAATCTGATTGGCTAAAACTTTAATTTGTTTAAACTCTCTTTGTTTTCAATAAATTAAACAGGATGAAATTTATAACAGAGATCAACATAATCAATTCCTATAGGATGGTGTGGTCATCATGCACATGCATTCACGTGCGAGCACGTGCAATGCGTAAAATTAGAAAAACACCTGATGTAGCATGTTTTAAATACTTTTTTTTTTTATTAAATGCTTCGATATTTAGTATATTAATGTACAAATAGCGTACAGGGGGCTGTGTGGTCATTCTGTACATGCATTCACGTCTGCGCGCAGGCAATGCTAAAATTTCTAATATACTTCAGATACTTCGGGAAAACGTTCTTAAAGTCTAAAATGCGTAGTGTTTGCCTTAATTAATGAAGCTTACAGGGAATATGGCATCAAAAGTGACTTGAGGAGCGTTTGCGGAACATCTGTAACGGTTCCCGTTACAATCAGCATTGTTTGATATGATTTTGTAGATTAAGATCATATTAATTATAATATTTGGAAAATATGCCCCCCTCATCCCTATCTAGAGAAATGAGAGTGAAATGGGGGATCCTATTTCTTTTTTTTAAGTTAATTGGATAAATCTATAGTTTTGTTATTTGTTGATTGTAATATCTGCTAAGAATTACGTTATTGTATTTTAATAACTTATTGATTGTTTGAGATGTTCAACTTCCGGGAATATATCTGTTTCTTGATTATTGACAGGTAACCTTTTTCACTTTATATTAGAACTCAGCATACATGTATCCTTCTACTGTTCTAAGATCTACCCATCTTTCATTTTTATTCATAAAACAACAAATGGTCACAAACCAGAACGAATTTTACTGTTAGCTGATCTAAAAATAAACGATTATGTATTATTCCTCAAAACTATAATAAAAGTATTTAATCTGTTGAAAACTGTTTATAAGTTGACGTTTTGATTCACTCTTGCCTGAAACTATCAAAGTCTTTGTAGATTTATCTAGAGTTCGAAGTAGAAAGGTGTTCCGGGCAAAAATTATGGCAATTTTTCGTTTAACCACTTTCTTCGCATGCAAATATGAAAATCAATACTTTATTGAACTGTTGGAACTTAAAATATGTCCATAGGGCATGAATGCCCCGCGAGGGTATATTAGTAATGCAACATCACTACTAAGTCCAAAATGTACTGACATTCCCATTTTTTACTGACAAACTTAGAAAATTACTGACAATGTGCTGTCCTTACTGATAAACTTAGACAATTGCTGACCTGTTTACTGCCGGTGCTGATAAACTTAGTCGGTGCTGATAAACTTAGACAATTACTGACCCGTTTACTGTCCCTGCTGAAAAACTTAGACAAGTGTTGACATTTACTGATAATTACTGTCCCTATTGTTCTCGCTCCCGGGGAGGCTGCAGAGGTGTGAAATTGATTTTTTTTATTTCAAAGAGGGTTTATTTGATTTTTTAATGAATAATTTTATTTATTATTAAAAATATTTTTTATTGCAATATGCCCCAATGATATGTATAAAAAAAAATTAAATGATCAATTAATGGAGAATTATGTGTTTAAACGTTTAAAAATAATTTCATAAGGAAATATATATAAAACTTCAAAGCTTTTCATCAGAAAAAAAATAAAATCATAAAATTTATTTTGTGTTGTTTAGTAGCACAATATTTACAGCAAATTACAACCATTTAAAATTCTTTTCCTCCCGACTATAAAAAATTATTATTTATTTATTAAGGTCTTCCGTTTCCAACTGAAGACCTTCTACTGATTCTGTTGGTAAAGATTATTATTCTTTTTTTTCTCCTGCTTCCTAGACCGCAACTTCGAGGCCTCATATCTCGCTCATTTCTCAACGGATTTCGCTCAAATTTTCAGACATTATAGACGTTATTAAAACATTTTTGTGACGTCATTCGTTTGTTTCTACAGTCTCATATTTCAAAGAGTGTACTAGCTATAGTCCAATATTATTGTCAGGAGTACAATATTATATCTAATATTGTACTCCAAAATAATACTGGACTGTGTGAAACAAAGGGTTTTGCACAGCGAATGAATAAGGCAGAAAATAAACAAACATTATGCATTTTATATAGAAATCAACAATCTTGTAATCCAATTCAATCAATGGAGCAATCAACATCTCGTAATCCAGTTTAAACTTTCAAGAAACCAATTTATGCAACGAAACTTCAAAATAGGAGTATCTCAGAAATCCAGTAGAATTTACACTCCGTCCAGACAGGTCACTGATTGTAAAACAACCGATATTGAAACACTTATCTTAAACTTCTGATTTTTCCGAAAACACATCCAAATAAATCCACGTAAAGTGGTCCATTGTAGAACGGTAACATTCGGACAAGTTTACACTCGATCTGATAATATATCCCATACAACTCCGATTTTTTTTTACCGGAAATTTTAATTTCACAATATATTTCCAAATTCGTTTACGTAAAGATGTGGTGCTTTAAATTTCGATATCCAAGGGACAAAGACGGCACTTTAGTTAATTCCTGGAATTTATTTGCCTAATGATCACTTACAATCTTTACGCGTTAAAAAAAGATCCTTCACAATACTCTCAGAATCGCTTATCATCATGAAGTTGCTCAGCTCTTCTTAATGCGTCCGTAGAGTGTCGCAATGATAAATAATATATGATTGGGGTTCAATAAAGGTTTTTAAATCAAAATCTATTCATCCCTTTGAAAGAAATATCTGAAACCCTTAAAAGCGCCCCATCCATTTGGTTTGGTCGCCGTCACAAGTATCATATTATGACAATAGCAATACAAAAGTGCATTGAAAAAATGTTTTAAGTAAGATACAAAACTCAGATGGTCTATTATATCAGATACGGGACTGAGACTCGGTGCTTCGCACCTCGTCCCAGTCCCGTATCTGACATATTAGACCATCTTCGTCTTGTATCCCTTACATAAACTCTATCAGAATAATGTCTAAAATTTAAAAAAGCCACTTCTGGTTTTGAGTTATTTCCCTTTAAAGGAAAATTTATAGGCTTTCGTTTCCAGACAAAGGCTTAGAGACGGCTAAAGCTGGAGCAGAAATTCTACTGATTTTAGATAATAGAAGGATTGAAGTTGTGCACATCTGTTTTTGTTTTTCGGTTTCTCTATTCAAAATGGCGCTATATAGGGGTCAAAAATTAGAACGCTAAAAAGAACCAAAAATTACTCATATTTTTTTTTTCTTCTAAACTAAAAATATTTTGTTAAAATATATAGAACATAATTTGTGCAGAATTAAAAGATCTTTCAAATGATATGTCGAAAAAAGGGCTGACCCCTAAATTAAGGGACCTAGAGGGGCCAAAAGTTTTTTCCAGATATCTCAAAAAGTATTGAGAATTTGTTATGCATCAAAGAAGCAAAGTTGTTCAAAATATCAAACTTTATCCAATGGGGTCGTCAAAATACGCCCGGTGACGTCACTTCCGGTCGAACCGGAAGTAGTCAGAAAATGCATATTTTTGCCGTTTTTGACAGGTTTTTGGGTAACATGTCTCACTAGAAACTTAAATATTAATTTTCCGTCCGTCGTCGTCAGTTCCGGTCAAACCGGAAGTACCAAAGGATGGCTTAGTTTTGCTATACTTAACATAGATTTGGAGGATTAACGCATTTTTGGACTTCATTACTCTTTTTATTTAAATGAAAGTTACTTCCGGTCAAACAGGACGGAAGACCTACTCGTTGCTTTGCAACGAGCTCGGCTCTAGTTATTCTTTTTTTTCTTCTGCTTCCTAGACCGCAACTTTGAGGCCTCATATCTTACTCATTTCTCAACGGATTTCGCTCTAATTTTCAGAGGTTATAGACGTTTATAAACTCTATCAGAATGCTGACTAAAATTTCAAAAAGTCACTTCCAGTTTTGAGTTATGTCCCATTAAACGAAAATTTATATGCTTTCGTTTCCAGACAAAGGCTCAGAGACAGCTAAAGCTGGAGCAGAAATTTTACTGATTTTCGATAATAGAAGGATTGAAGTTGTGCACATCGGTTTTTGTTTTTCGATTTCTCCATTCAAAATGGCGCTATATAGGGGTCAAAAATTAGAACGCTTAAAAGAGCCAAAAATTACTTATATTTTGCTTTTTATCTTTTAAACTAAAAATATTTTGTTAAAATATATAGAACAAAATTTGTGCAGAATTAGAAGATCTTTCAAACGATATGTCGAAATAAGGGCTGACCCCTAAATTAAGGGATTTAGAGGGGCAAAATGCTTTTTCCAGATATCTAAAAAAGTATTGAGAATTTTTTATTCATTAAAGAAACAAAGTTGTTGAAAATGTCAAGCTTTATCTAATGGAGTCGTCAAAATACGCCCAGCGTCGTCACTTCCTGCCAAACCGGAAGTAGTTGGAAAACGCGTATTTTTGTCGTTTTTGACAATTTTTTGGGTAACATATGTCTCTGGGAGCTTAAAAATTCATTTTTCGTGCGTCGTCGTCACTTCTGGTCAAACCGGAAGTAGCAAAAAATGGCTTATTTTTGCATTTATTAACATAGCTTTAGAGGATTCAAAGCAAATTTGGGCGTTATTTCTCATTTTTGTTAAAAATGAAAGCTACTTCCTGTCAAACAGGGCGGAAGACCTACTCGTTGTTTTGCAACGAGCTTTGCTCTAGTTTTCTTATCGATTTTGTGCGCGCGATTTCTCGAGAACGGCTCGATCGATTTTCATGAAACTTTCAGGTCTGATAGAACATTAAAAAATCTAGATATATATTTTTTTATTTTGATGACGTCACTTTCGGTTCCGAGTTTTCTGCGATTTAGTGATTTTTAGAGGGTCATTTTGTCCGGCAGATTTCTCAAAAACCACTTAACACAGAAGCATGAAATTTTCAGTGATGCTAGAGCAACTTTTGGAGAAGTGCACTAAGTATATCATAACTACCGGAAGTACAAAGCGCCGACGCTCGCTATGGCCCGAAAATAGTCTTATCAAGAATTTCATAATTTTTAGTAATTTTTCTACGATAACTTTTTACCTAAAAATATTTTGTTAAAGCATGTAGAATAAAAAAGGTGTAGAATTTTAAGGTCTTTCAAATGACATCTCGAAAAAAGGGCTGACCCCTTAAATTAAGGGCCTGGAGGGGCCAAAAGTTTTTCCTTTATATCTAAAAAAAATATTGAGAATTTTTGATACGTCAAAGAAGCTGAGTTGTTCAAAATTTCAAGCTCAATCTATTGGTCTCGTCAAAATGCGTCCGTCGACGTCACTTCCGGCCAAACCGGAAGTAGTCGGAAAACGCATATTTTTGCCGTTCTTGGCAAGTTTTTTGGTAATATATGTCTCTGGGAGCATTAAATTTATTTTCCGTCTGTCGTCGTCACTTCCGGTCAAACCGGAAGTGGCAAAAAATGGCTTATTTATGCATTAATTAACATGGATTTAGAAGATTCAAACCATATTTGGGCGTTATTACTCATTTTTGTTAAAAATGAAAGCTGCTTCTGGTCAAACATGACGGAAGACCTACTCGTTGCTTTGCAACGAGCTTTGCTCTAGTTTATATACTTTTTATAAAATTTAAATCGTAGGTTTTGATAATTTCTTTCTTTCTTTTTTGATACGGGCCTATGTTCATATTCATTGATCCTTAATATTCAATTATTTAATAAATACCCATTTATTTTTTTAACAGAAAACATCTCCAGGTCGATTTCTATGTCTAAAATTTGTAACTGTAGTCATGATTTGTAATGCACGGCAACTCATTCAATCTGTATTGTGTGATAAAATAAATATTTAATAAATAAATAATTTTTTTAAAAGAACGTTAGCATGTATTTTGACGCCAATTTATGCTTTTCAAGCTAAGTAAAATACTCTTTGAAGTGATATTTAATTTGAAAGGGGGGGGGGGGGCATGACACATGCGACCTTTAATCAAGATGTATTATTACTTTTCAAAATAGGCACACATGCAGGTCAATAAAAGTAATACTGCCCTGTTTAATTATTCCTCCTATTTTTTCTCAAGTTTTTAATCATCACTGATATATCGTAAATGTGGTAGACTTACATATGATAACACAAAAGCGAGCAAATTGACATCAATCTGATTAAAATCAGCGGTTTTGAAACGCTACCGCTTACGAACGTTCGAAGCTTGACAAACTTTTTAAGGTTCGAATTATGAAATAATTATATAGGCAAGAGAGTATTCTGATTGCTTTTTTCAAAGGTGTTTGGGGGTAATAATTTACAAGGTCTGTGAAAATTTATCTTTATTTTAATTTTTTGTGCTGGTGATTGATCTGTCAATAAAATCGGAAGAATTTTTTAGTTTCTCGCTTGGTTGAATGGTAAGGTTTTGATGTCGTACTGAGATGTGTACATTTCGTTAGTTTATGGTGCAGTAGAAAATTCCAACTCTAATTCGATGCTATAAATTAACGGATACAATGAAAAACTAATCGTATTTGTAAGTATAACTATATCGGGGACCTACAGTTACATATTAATCATCATGTAGATCTATATCCTAACTTTCGTATGCAAGTATATTCCTGAGTATGCATCAAAATCCTTTTCATTTGCATTTGACTTTTATTTTCCAAGGATTTATTTCAAGAATAACCAATAAAAGGGTTTTATAAATTTTAACGCTATTTACATTAAAAAAAATAAATAAATAATCGAACACTCATAGTGTTATTGGGAACTCTTGTTCAGTATTTATGAGCCATTCATTTAACAAAATAAAAACTGTATTAATGTGCTTATTTTATTCGTCCAAAATGATTTAAATTTGTCAGCTGATAATCAGCAGAATTATTGAACACACGATCGAAAACTCTGTAAAACACCTGTGTGTAGAAGAAGTCGCCTGAGGTGATCCGAGTGTGTACGGTAGCGGGAGAATTAGACAATAGGTGTCACTGCTGCATTATATACAGAAGACCACTCGTCGGATTTCACAGGAAGTTAGTTACGCAACATTACGGCGACGGGTATACCTGTCTGTTTTCAACACAGAAAATCTGATTCGGGAAAGACACAAACTTCTCAGGTTTAGCTGCATTTTAAAAAACAAAATAATAAAATGAAGAAATCAATACTAATTCTGGGTTTTCGGGGAAAAGGGGGTCTTCCTAAACATTTCAGTTAACATGATTAAGTTGGATTATTGTGCGATGTAAAATTATTGGGACAACGAATTAGAAAAACAATAATTTATGTGCTGTCACTTTCATGTATGTAAAGTTTTGTTTATCAAATTAAAAAAAAAAACGGATGTGGGGAAATAATTCCATGACTGTATATTATTTAATTATTCAATTAACTTCTCAGAGAGAGAGAGAGAGAGAGGGGGGGCAACTCGGCACGGGAGACGGTGGAGATTTTCAGTAAATATTAAAAATGTTCATCGTATTAAAAAAGAAAGTAATAAAGAATTAATCAAACCTGAAAAATAATAATTACAATTGTAGATTATACCAAGTGGTCAAAGGAATCTGTGCCATGCAAAATAGCGATAAATCTTCTTCATGTGCACTAATTATTGCGTTTTACATGTAACCTAGTAAATGCACAAGACTTTAGTGCTAATATTGTTAGCGATAAACCTTTTATTATAATATAATGTATTTATGACCAAAGTTGCCGGGCACAGTTTATATTTTAAAGCGCTAGAAATTTACCATGTTTCTCACGTTCAGTAGAAAACTCGTGATCATTTATAATCGATCGATTCAAACCAGAAACCTTAAACAGTGGTTTGTGCACATGTAACGTGCTTGACTTGAACAGATGTCCAAGACCATTTAGAAATTAAATAACCGATACGTTATAATTCAATTTTGATTAAAATTTATTTAGATTTTCATAAAATTAAAGATGTCTGTTTTGTTTTACATGTAAAAATAATCTGAAAACAGGAAATACTTGAACAACTATACATTTAAATACGGGTATATTTAGCATCTGTCTTCATAAGAATTATTTATAATATGATGAAAACAACATTGTAACTTGTTGTCGGTAATTTATATAAATTGATTGACCAGGGATAGGGATGAAGTGAAATTATTCAACACATTTATTTAAACTTATTCCACACATACACTGTAATTAATTAATTGGGGATCGTTTTGTCATGAATTGTTTTACACATATGGTAATAATCAATAATAAATTCATATTTTCTGAGAACTGAAACTTTATTTCAAATAAATTAAAATAAGACTGTTTCTAAATTAAAATAGAATAACACACAAATTTTCAAATCACTGCTGCTACCCCCAGCCTGAGAATAATAATAAATCTTTTAGTACATAACTTGATAAATAGAGCTTTTCAAAACTGTCATTTGAACATTAAAATATGAAATTATTTTATTAAAAAAATATATATTAAAAAAAATCAATTTCACACATCTGCAGCCTCCCCGAGAGCGAGAACAATAGGGACAGTAATTATCAGTAAATGTCAGCACTTGTCTAAGTTTTTCAGAAGGGACAGTAAACGGGTCAGTAATTGTCTAAGTTTATCAGCACCGACTAAGATTATCAGCACTTTTCTAAGTTTATCAGCACCGGCAGTAAAAAGGTCAGTAATTGTCTAAGTTTTTCAGTAACGACAACACATTGTCAGTAAGTTTCTAAGTTTGTCAGTAAAAAATGGGAATGTCAGTACATTTTAGACTTAGTAGTGCATGAAAATTGTATTAGTGTATAAAATTTGATCAGAATATCTTGAATAGTGATGCAGTTTAATTGCTTGCATCAGTATATATCAACATATGAAGTTTGACACTAATTTCATTAAAATGAGGTCAAGGTAAAAGGAAATGCCAAAGTCAAAAACTGTTGATTCAGTTAAAACCAGTATGTTTCAGCATATGAAGTTGAAAAAAATTATAAATGGTTTCTTTAAAACTGACTTAAAAACAATTTGATAAAAGTGAGAGTCAAGGTCAAATGAAAGGTCTATGTCAAAAATGTTAATACAGTTGAATTGCTTACATCAGTATGTATCAGCATATGACGTTTGACACTGATCTAAGAAAAGTGAGGTCAAAGGTCAAAGGAAAGGTCAAGGTAAAAAATGTTGATGCAATATATATCTGTCATCAATATGTATCAAAATATGAAGTTTGATATAAATATCTAGAATGATTTCTTGAATTAAAACTGACTTAAACACAACAAGAGATGTTTTTAAAACACTTTTGCCCCCCCCCCCCCCAAAAAATGGAATTTTTCTAAGCCAAGGGGCATAACTCTGCCAAAATTGTCTGATCGTACCCAAAACAGAACTTATCCTAGATATTTTTCTGATAAATCTGTATACCAAATTTAATTTCAAAATGTGCATCTTCTGCAAGGAAAATGAACGGAAACTGCAAATTATTGGAATTTTTCTAAGTCCAAGGGGAAGAACTCTGCCAAAATTATCCAATCGTACCCAAAACAGAACTGCACTTAGATATTGTTCTGATAAATCAGTATACCAAATTTCATTTCAATAAATACAATGCATGCAAAGTAAATGAATGGAAACTGATGGTGGAATGACAGACAGACCGACAGACAGCAGCAAAGCAATATGCCCTCCCTTCTTCGAGGGGGGAGCATAATTGGATAAATTGAGGTCAAGGTCAAATAAAAGGTCAAGGCAAAAATGTTAATGCAGTTGAATTGCTTACATCAGTATGTATCAGTTTGACACTGATTTAGGAAAAGTGAGGTCAAGATCAAAAGAAAGATGAAGGTAAAAAAATGTTGATGCATTTGAATTGCTCTCATCAGTATATATAACAACATATTAAGTTTGATAAAAATATCTTGAATGGTATCTTTACAACTGAGCTAAACACTAATTAAAGGTAAATGAGGTCAAGGTCAAAAGAAAGGTCAAGGTCAAATAAAAGGTCAAGGTCAAAAATGTTGATGCAGTTGCATATCACTCATCAACATTTATCAACATGTGAAGTTTGATAACAACATCTTGAATGGTACGTTTAAAACTGAGCTGTATACTAATACAAGAAAAGTGTGGTCAAGGTCAAAGGAAAGGCCAAGGTCAAAAATTGTTGATGCAGTTGCATAGCTCTCATCAATATCTATCAGCATATGAAGTTTGATGAAAATATCTTGGATGGTTTCTTTGAAACTGAGCTTTGAATAGAGCTAAACGCAAAGTTTGATGGAAGGACATACGGAAGGACGGAAGACGGACATGACAAACACTACGAGGGATGTTCGGAAATTATTGAGACACTCTGCTTATTGTCCTTTTTAATAAGCGTATTTTGATGAAAATTGGTATGAATATTTAATAAACACCATTTATAAGGATAAGCAAAAATTTTTTCAAAAATATATGCTTAAAAAAATAATAACACTTTAATGTACCACTGCTATGGGTACCCGGAGCAGTCATAAAATTAGATATTTTAGGAATCTGAGTACAATAAACAAACCACCGGTGTTCCCAGAATAGGTGGGAAAATTAGGTAAATTAAATACCGCATGTTTTAATTTCATTGTGACGTCATTTTGTGCAAATTTGATAAAAATTGAATTTAAAGTACTGAAATTACATACAAAAGATCATCAAGCCCTAGAAATCTAATTGGCGCTACAAAATGAATTTTGACGTTAAGTCGGAGCAGCGGGCGTACATAAAATTTTGTGTGGAGCTCGGGAGAACCCCCGTCCAGACCAAGGACCTGCTGAGAAAGACAAATTCTGGGAGAAATGTTTCCAGAGCACTTATCTATCGCTGGCACAAGCGTTTCTCAGAAAATATATTAAACAAGAGTGAAGGCAAAGGAGCTGGACGACCAGCTATTATCACCGAAAAACTAACGTCAGAAGTGCTAGAGGCAGTACATGATGACGGGCGTCAGACAGTGAGACATTTCGGTGCAATTTGGCATTGGCATTGCAACAGCTCACAAAATTTTAAAGGAACATTTAAACATGGAAAGGGTTTGTGCACGCTGGGTCCCTCGGATTCTCACAACTGATGACAGAAACAGAAGAGTAAACTCCTCACGATCGTTTTTAAAGAAATTTAAAGATGAAGGCGAGGGGTTTTTAGATAGGATTATTACCACGGACGAGACCTGGCTCCAATACTATGACCCGGAGACCAAACAACAGTCATCAATGTGGAAAGTTAAGGGATCAGCGCCTCCTAAGAAGGCCAAAGTTTGCAGATCATCTGGAAAACATATGTGCATCATGTTTATGGATCGTAGGGGCATTCTCCTGACCCATTTTGTTCCAAACAGTAAATTCTTCATATTACTCTAAGGTAAAGTAATCTAAGTCTTAGCTAATTTTAGATATACCAGTATTAACAATTATTGAAGGAAATATTATTTCTTAAATCTTAAAAAAAAAATCAGTCTGGGTTCATGACATGTAAATCATATGAAAGCCAGGTAAATACGCTTATATTTAAAGCAAGAAACGTTCTCATAAATTTCATTTTTTATTTAGGTGCTCAGACGAGATCTCATTAACGCAATTCGGAAGAAACGGCCTGAACTTTCCTGTCAAATGGATAAAATCCTGTTCCATCAAGATAACGCACCAGCACATACTGCAATAAATCTCAAATAGAAATTGATCTGCTGGGACTCGAACAGCTACATCACCCCCCCCCCCCCCCTACAGTCCGGACCTCGCTCCTATGGACTTTGCTGTGTTTCCAAGAATCAAATCCCAGTTGCGCAGCATCAAATTTAGTGATTTTAGTGAACTTAAACGAGCCACCTTGAATGCTGTTAAATCATTGGATAATGACTGGTGCAGAACTGTTTATGATAAATGGGTTGCTCGGCATGAGAAGTGCATCCTCCTAGATGGCGTTTACTTTGAGAAGGAGTAACTGTGTTTAAATCAAACATTAACGTGATGTTACGTCAAAATGACGTCAAAAAATCCTTGCGAGTTGCTCCGACTCATTAAACATTGGTAGATTCATTTTCTCCCCAGGAATTTTCTACAAACGCTACTGAACAGAAATTTTGCACCTTCGTTGTGTATGTTATTGATTAAAGTTTGGCAAATTTTCATAAATTAATCTCTTTCTTTTATAGAGTTAAAAGAAATGTCTCAATAATTTCCGAACAACCCTCGTATTTGCCCCGGCCATATTCATGGCGAGGCATAAAAAATCAAATCTTATCATATACGTATATGTGTTAGAGATTTACATGTAATTACTTTTTGTAACATCTAGCTTTACATAAGTGAAGGATACCTTTTTTAATACATCTTTCTAGGCCCGTTTTCCCCTCCATCAGCAGTCTCATTAATGTTATAGATCTACTGTCTTGTATACTTGAAATATCACGATTAACGATAGGGTGATCCAACATATACCAACATAAGACGTAGGTTGATGCCACGTCTATGAAGAAGTCTCTGTCTATGTCACTCAGTAGAAAGTTCTCTTTGTAAGATCTCATTATCTCTGGTATATTATTAAGTTGGATATTATACTTGTGTTTGCCTCTGTTATACCATACTCTGACACGTTCCATCAATCCTCTGTTCTCCAGCTCCTCCACTGTCTCCCTGACATCAATGTCTCCCATAGTGACGTCATCATCATCCAGATTGATAGGCTCATCGAAATCATTACACAGATACAGGGTGTAGAGAACGATACGCTGATTCTCTGTTAAATCTGATAACGGATCTGTCAGAAACATAATTATATTTGTTTTCAGTAGCAAGAACAAAGCAGTAAAGAAAACAATAAGATTTAAATTAAACAATACAAACATATCATATATATCATGTCTGACAAAAATTTTAGATGATGCTTTAACCAAAATTCACTAATATGTTGCAAAACTTTCATTCTTTCTTAACAAAGATGAAATAAAGAAAATTCTTTCTGTAGTTTCAAATAACTACCTTTTGCTACATAAATGAAAAATGTCTGTAATAAATAAATATAATCTTTGTAATGTGAAATAAAAAAAAAACATTTTATAGTTATACACATACATAAAAGAACAGAAAATGATTGAATTTTAATGAAAAGAACTTTAAATCAGTGATGAAAGGTTGATTTCCACTTCAAGACTGATGCTCACCAATGGCAGACTCACTAGTAGGACCATCAGAAATAATGCTACTTGTTTCAGCAAAGGCGTTTGCATCCACTCGTTTTCTTTTAATGTCCTGTTGATGAAATACGAATTTATAAGAAGTTACACTTTGTTTTACACAAACATGTATCATACTGAGAAATTTATTAATCATCGCTAGAAAAGACTTTGTAAAATATTGTGAGTTATTTTATATTAAACCTCCATGCATTCAGATTCTGTTATTTGATATAAGAAAAATGGAATCAAAAATGGGTTTAATCATTTAAGCATACTAATATGCCAAAACTTTGCTTTAAAAAACAAAATTGTACATTTTTTCCTTTGCATTATTGCATTAAAATTATATTTACTTTTCCCTCATCTTCCGTCATTCCTTCACAGTCTCTCTTCTCCGCCATCATTTAACTTTATGCGGAGAAATCTAATGTCAAAAAGATATATCTAAGATGACCTAATAAATGAAAAAAACATATCTAGGAATGTTTTTCTAGAAACAATTTCATATATTATGCATTATTAAGCACTCCGTTCTCCACATTCTTTGTGTTTATGTCTTTTCTTATACTTTGAACATATACATGAAATAAATAGATTATATATATGTATTTACTCTTTTGTAATTTTTTTGTGCTGTCTTTCTCATTCATGTTGTACATATGTACCGCACACTGGTCATCTGTAAATGTTTAATTAAAAGAAAAAAGGTCATTGTATATTGATAAGATATATTTTCGTTACTTTACGGATGATGCGCGACCTAGATATTTTACATTATTTCTAGAATTACAGGCACCTGAAGTATGGATAGATATAGCCCCCCCCCCCACTACTTTAATTAAAACAAGATGTGTTTCTGAAACACTGGTGCCCCCGTATGGCAGCTTTGGCGAAGGTTAAAGTATCTCAAATGCAATTCGGGTCCAAGGTCAAGTTCAAGAGATCAAAAATGATGATACTTAAAATAGAATTTATCTCAATAAACCTGTGGAATATGAACCATTTAAATTTTATGGCCAAAATTAAACTTTTTGAAATGTGCGTCAAACTCCAAGGTCAAGGTCAGAGGGTCAAATACATTGTACCACGTATTGAAATATATAATGATAAAGGTGGTAAAAAGTTGGCTTACTCTGACTTAGACAAAATTGAAGCCTTAAATTCTTAATTTTCATCTATTTCTACTATTGATGATTCAAACGAAATGCTACCAAATATGTACAATCTATGTAGTAGCACATTTTGTAAAATATCAATTGAAGAACATGAAGTTACAGACATTATTTCAATACTTCCCGTGAACAAAGCTATAGGTCCCGACTGTATAAGTCATAAAATGTTAAAATCTACTCTTCAGTCTGTTGTTAAACCACTTAATATGTTATACAACAGGTCCCTGTCAGATAGAATATTTCCATCTTTCTGGAAAATAGCTCAAGTTATTCCTCTTTTTAAAAAGGATGACCCCTCTTTGGTTTCAAATTATAGACCTGTGTCGCTGTTATCCTGTGTTAGTAAAATTATGGAAAGAATTATTTTTATACATGTGTACAATTATTTTCACGGTAATAATCTGTTTTATCGATATCAAGCCGGTTTTTTACCCGAACATTCTACTGTGTATCAATTACAGAAACATATCATAGTATTGTACAAAATATTGATGAAGGAAAGGTATGTTGTATGGTTTTTTTGTGATTTGTCTAAAGCATTTGACAGAGTATGGCACAAGGGTCTCATTTTTAAATTACAAACCTATGGTTTATCCGGAGATATCCTCCAGTGGTTTTCTAGTTATCTAAATCATAGGTCACAAAAAGTAATGTATAAGGATTTGTTCTCTTCAAAACTTGATTTTTATGCAGGTGTACCACAGGGCTCTGTATTGGGGCCACTTTTATTTCTGATATATGTAAATGATGTTGCTGAAAATATGATGTCCATGTGTAGATTGTTTGCTGATGATAATTCGCTTCAACAATGTTCATACAATATTTTGGACATTGAATACGAGCTAAACCACGATTTACACATTTTAGAATCATGGTCAGATAAATGGCTTCTAAAATTTAACCCATCTAAAACAAAGGTAGTCTTCTTTAACACAAAGGCCATTTCCATTATGCCAAAATTATTTTTTAAAGGAGGTAGACTAGAATGCGTCCCAGTCCATAGACATTTGGGTTTATTATTGTCAAAGAATCTCAGCTGGTCTGTATATATTGACAGTATTGTAAATAATGCTTATAAAAAACTTGGGTTTTTGAAAAAAACTTAAGTTTAAATTGAGTAGAAATAACCCTTCAAAATTGTACACTACATTTATTAGACCAATGCTCGAATACGCTTCTGTTTTATGGGATGGGTGCTCTGAACAAGATTCTGAAAAGCTGGAAAAAGTACAACTAGCTGCGGCTAGAATTGTCACCGGACTTCCTATTTTTGCATCTACTGAAAAACTTTATTTCGAAACTGGTTGGGAAACTTTAAAATTTAGGCGTTATGTTGCAAAAATGCCTACTATGTTCAAAATACATAAAGGGACTGTCCCTGAATATTTAAATAATATTGTACCAAACAAGCATGAAAATGTATCAAAATACAATACCTGCAATAAAGAACAGTTCATTATTCCAAGATGTAGATTAGAACTGTTCAAAAAGTCATTTGTGCCAGACGCCGTGAAACAATGGAATTTATTGAAATTAGATACAAGAGAAGCCACCTCAATTAATTCCTTCCGTAAAAACTTAAGAGCTTGTACAAAAATCATCAATCCGCCAACATATTTTATTTTTGGTAAACGCTACACAAACATACTTCATACTAAATTAAGACACAACTGTTTACTTATATAATTATGATCTATATAAACGCAATATTATCAACAGTCCTCTTTGTTCTTGTGGAAAGTATGAAGATGTTTATCATTATTTTTTTGCTGGTACAAAGTATGCAAATGCTAGAAACAATCTTTTTAACCACCTGTTCATGCTTGAAGAATTGGTTACAATTGACACTAACCTACTATTATAGAATGATAGAGATTTGCCTGTATCAACTGATATTAATATTTTTGCTGCTGCCCATAGATTTATTACTGAAACATGTAGATTTTAAATTGATTTGTAATTAACTTGCATTACTTGAAAATATTATAATTATTATAATTTAAAGTATTATTTGCATGATATATTGTTATATAACATTTTTGAAGAAGTTTTCGCATTATATCACAAATATAACATTTTTATCCATATGCCCTGAAAAATTGCCGAATCACGCCGGATACAGTTATGTTCCACCGGAAACAGTTATGTTGCCCTCCCGAACACAGTTATGTTCCATCGCGTGCAGTCATTCTGCGTATTAATTACGTCGGGTTCGAAATTCACAGAGGCAGTTGCTAAGCAAACGCAAACAGTTCCACGAAAGTTAATAAGTCGAGACAACGTCTGCGATTTGTTTATTTGAATTTAGAGGAATCAGATAATTTAATTGAGGAGAAAAATTCTTTAAATACAACAAAGGTTATCAATACAAGTGTCAGCATACTGAAAATATTCTGCCAACAGGACGGGATATTTCGGAATACACAACGTACATATGTGTACATAGTGTTCAATAAATATGTTCGATGATCGATTTGGGTTCAATGCTTAAAAATGTTATATACCAAACATTACATGGCTTAATTCTCGGGCAGCAATACCAGAATATTTGCCCCTCGGTGACAGGAAAGCCCTGGAATATTCTGGTAGCTGCCCTCGAAGCCATGTAATATATACATGTATAATATTTATAGAGAGGAACTTGTAAGTTGCAAGAACTTGTTTCCAATCAATTTGACTCGTTCAATAAAATATGTTCAACACAAAAACAAAGAAACGTCATGGTGAATGGTGACCAATGTTCCGTCATGCTTGAGCGGGTTTAAATAACGGACAGGTATACTAATAGTGAAAAAATGGAAATACAAAACGGCTAGCCAAAGAAAATGAAGATAATAAATAAATGATAAACTCCAACGATGTTATAAAATTAACGAATCACCCTCAATCCAACGTAGATAATATAAACAAACGTGTGGGCACCATTGTCACAGCCTAGTCTAGGTATTGTAGTTGAAGTAATGAACACAAATACGGCTGCTGGGTTCATACTGTTTTATATATTTTATACTTAATACAGAAAAAGGGTAACCTGCGATATAATATAACATGTATTTAATATTTCTCGCCTCACTCACACTTTTACGCGGATAAATTAAACTTATGAATTTAAATAATTTAGAATATCACTTCAGTTAAATAGAATGATCAAAATAGAATGAATAATAATTGACGAAGATTGAAATAATTTAACAATTATTGCATGGACGTTGAGGTCCACGCAGTAAATTTATAAGCAAGGTTAAATCGGATGCCATGGGCAAACGACAGGCTGCGCATGCGCGAGAATGCTAGAGAGTTCGCGCCTTAGGCAACTTGTCCGTAGAATAATTCGCCCTATTCCAATTAGAATATGCCATTCATTGGCATATCGCGCTTTTATATCCGCATATAGTATTTATTGCGTGGACCCTGCGGTCCAGGCAGTAAATATTTAAGCGAGGCTGAACAGGATGCCATGGGCATACGACAGGCTACGCATGCGCGAGAATGCTGGAGAGTTCGCAATCGCATTATCTCGGGTCTTTCCGTCAGAGGTGAAGATAGTAAATTTAATCGAAATACATCGTAAGACTGTAATGGTATATCGTATCATTACAATTTCCATGAACATTTATCAAAATTATCAAATTTAAAAAAGGGATACTACTTAAACAGAGTACGATAGAGTATAAATAACTTCTAAAATATAAAGAGCACATACACATTTTATTTAAAATATATGTTTATGTTCAATATAGAAAAACATACACAGAGCAATTAAATTATAAAGTGAATCTAAAGTACTGGTGTACTCTGTATAGTAGGGGTGTTAAAACTTTTTAAAAACTTAGCTTTTACAGCGGTATAAACTCGTCTCTAGCACCATGGTGAAGAATAAAGAAGGGAGAAACTGGACCAGGAGCATATCGTAATTAGTGTTTGTCGCCGATCAAAGAAACCATCGCGCTTGTGTTGGTTTAACAATAAATACATAATTGGTTGAATTCCTTAGACCTAACAAGAGACGTTATTAAAATGTTAAACCATTATTTAAAGTATTAAACTTTATGAAACAATTTTAAGAATAAAACTTTCTTTTCGTCCTTATTTTATTTTCTTTAGACTATACATTATCCATGTAAAAATACTTCCTAACAATTGTAAATAAAAGGTTGTGTACGAGTTGACTTCTGGTTTGTGTACGAGTTGACTTCTGGTTTGTGTACGAGTTGACTTCTGGTTTGTGTACGAGTTGACTTCTGATTTGTGTACGAGTTCACTTTTTGTGTACGAGTCGGTTTGTGTACAACTCGGTTTGTGTACGAGTTGACTGGACACCGGAAAAACAACTTAGCCAGTCGGAAAGGCCCGAGAATGTGCGATTGGGAGAGTTTGCCCCCTTGCTAAGACAGCTTACCCGCGAATTCAAGAATATACATTGTTCATTGGCAAATTTCGCTTTAAAACCTGCATATCGTATTTATTTATTTATTGGCGCTCTTAGACATATACTTTTATATACAAACTTAAAATTAGTTCTATGGCACATGCATTTTAAAAGTAGGAAGAACTTGCAATTGACTTCATTGACATTTGTTTTGTGCATCAAGGCTCGCAAAAATAATTTGATGTACAGCAATCCAAGTATTGCGTGATACAGGCCTGTAGCAAGAGTTTTCCATATGGAGAAAAGGGGGGGGGGCGCTGAAAAAAAAAATCTGCGTACTTGTGCTACACGTGTACCATCAGATATATTTTTCAAATTATAGATTTCTTCTGTATAAATCCAGAAAAAATGCCAAGTCCCAGCCATTATGGGGTACATGTATCATTTAACAGTGTCGGGTGCAGGAATTTCGTAACGGGGGGGGCAGTACAAGTCAGAAGGTCAGGTGGCTGCACCGAAGCTCCCCGTGGGTCTAAGGCAAGGTCCTTTTAGGTTTTTTGTATTTTTTTTTTTACAAATATGAGATGTTTTTGTCTTGATTTTAGGATCATGGACGTATACTTACAAAAATTTCAAACGGGAGGGGGGAGGGGCGCGCGCCGGACCTGGATCCGCCTTTGATCAATATAGCCCAACTTTTGAAAATGACAAAACTATATAGGCCAATCGGAGATAACATTTAACAATTTTGCTATGAAAGTACTGTCGGTCAAAGTAGGCAGATCATAATAGAAACTGTGATCAAACTTACATGAATATTCACTATACCTAGAAATTGTCTTGACTTGACTGAATTTCGGTTAGAAACTTATGCATATGGTCCACGTATTGTAGTCCTTTTTTAAAGGACAGCAACTTGTATATTCATTGGAGTATCCGAATTTCTCTCTAAGGGTACCCTAACATAAATAATACTTTTATATACAAACTAAACATTCATTCTATGGCACAAGCATTTTAAAAAGTTGGAAAAACTTGCACTATATAGATATATGTAACTTAACAATTTGAATAAAAAACGCCATTGAACGACTATTAAAAGATAGAACAAGTTTTCATCGGAATTAGTTTTGTGCATCGAGGCTCGCAAAATAATTAGATATTATAGCAATCCAAATACCGTTTGATGGAGGTTTGTAGAAACGGTTTTTAATGGGGGGGGGGGTTCTGACAAAAAATCTGCTTACTACAGAGCTGTGCTACACGTGTACCGTCTGATTTTTTTCCCCATGAAAGATTTCTTCCGTATAAATCGAGAACAGATGTCAAGTCCCAGTCTTTATGAGTAACATGTATCAAAATAGCCCGATTTTTTAAACTGCAGTGACATAAACTGAAGGCTAATCGGAGATAAAATTTAACAATTTTGCTTTGAGACTACAATATAAGTAGACAGATCATTGAAGAAAATATGAACAAACCTACATGAATACTCAATCCACCTAGAAATTTTCTTAAATTGATTTCGGTTAGAAACACATGCATATGCTCCACGTATTGCAGTCCTTTTTTTAAAGGACAGCAACTTTTTCTCTTACCGTAATCCTAGACTCAATTCCACAATATCGTAAGATAAATTTGTGATGGGGAGAGAGAGCGTCTTCTCTCCCCAAAGTCTAAGGTTGGAGTGCTCGAGAAGTTAGTATTGGCGCGAATTCGTAGGAGACATATAGAAAAACAAGTTTGACCAATCACACACTCGTATACTCTCACTGACCACTCACCCGTATAAATAAATGAATGAATGAACAAGGCATTGAATGTACGTAGTAAATTCCGTAGTGACGACAGAATTCACTAGTTAATATAATAAAATGATGCCTTATAATAATATATGAAAATAATATGAATGATAATTAGAAATATTAATTAATTAATTATAATTCACCCTGTGACATGTATAAGCTTAGAATATGGAATGCCGTCACTGCCTTATAGCAGAACACAACATTGCATTGCGTCAACCTTCATTTACATTATATCAACTCTTTATGACATTTACCCACAGTACTATTGCATTGTGACGACCTTCCATTACATTATGTCAACTCTTTATGACATTAGCCCATACTACTATTGCATAATGTCAACCTTCCATTACATTATGTCAACTCTTTATGACATTAGCCCACACTACAATAAAGTGCATTGAAGTGGTAAAATTTTCCATTTGGATGAAACGTTCTGAGTCATACTTTGACCGTCAATTATAACATTACGACACGCCCATTTCTTTAGAAACGAGGAAGAAATTTTCGTCGTAATAATTTAGGGCACCCCACTTTCCGCGACAAGCAAAATGAGTTACACTAAATTGAGGATTTTTAAATAAGAAAAGTCTATAGAGAGAGTCCCCGCTTTTGTAAAATACGCATTGCAACGAATTTGTACATAATTATGATTTTATCATGTTTATTGGAGTTAGCATAACACATGCATAAGTCGAACACGTGCTTACTCGGTGTTTATGCAAACCGTCAATTTGATTGGCTACTATATTTATGGAATACCTGTTCTACAGCGTCCACTCATCTTTCAAAAACCTACCTACCTATTCGCAAAAAAAACATACAAGCCAAACATAAAACACAAGCTTAAAAGTCATAAAAATGACGTCCTTCAAATGATTTGATCTAACTTAACTGTTTTAAAAGAAGAAATATCCATTCTTAAGCAAAAACAATGGATTAAATGCTTACAATACACCAAATATAACTTACTGTACAGATTTATTTGGAGAAATTTTCAAAATTCAAAAATTTCGACTAAATTTATCATTTTCAGGACTCCTGTTGTTGTGGGTTTTTTCTCATATGGGGTGTAAAAAACCAAGGCGCATGCGCACGCTAAACATAGAAAAAGTTTGGTATGGCCTTATATTATGTCAACTCTTTATGACATTAACCCACAGTTTTAGATTTTTGTAATAGAATTCTGGCCCTATAATGGTTGAAAAAATTTTTTAATTCTAGTGACGTAGCATTTTTTGAAAGGGGAGGTCAACCAGAAAAAAAATATTAATTTGCCCTAAGAAACTTGACAAGCCCCAAACAATTGTCCAAGCCCGAAAATCCTATTTCGGGGAGAGGGGTCAAACTTCGATCAGTCCTATTTTTTTTTCAGATATAATACATTGCCCTCAGTGGACTATACTTCAACAAAATATTTTCTATAGTAAAGTTATGTCTGGGAAAATTAAGAGGGGGGAGGGGCTACGAAAGCCCATTGAGCTCACTTTGGTAGGTTAAAAAAATAAATTATTCGCTTTATAACGCGAAACTTTCGCAACATAATGCAAAACTTTCGGATTATTTCGCAAAATATTATGCATATACATGTATAATAATGTTACTCAGGAACCTTGATCTTGACTAACAGATAAGAAAATGAAAACAGACGGGACCTTTCAGCAACTTAGCTATAAAATATCATTTCCTCAGAGGATGTACTGGAGAAATGTTTCGAGAATAGGATAGATCAGTCATCAGAATATTTTTTCTGTTTTAAGACTTTACCAAATGATAAAATCATTTTTTGTACATGTTTTTCAAATTTTAAATTCAAGAAATTCTTAAGACTAATTATTTTTTAAGAAGAATCTCCATCTGACACTTTTCAAGATGATTTTTCAGTAACACTTACTACAACTGTCACTAGTTAATTAAAGAGGCTGGGGGTCAACAAATTGACAACAATTAACCACCAGATATAACTTACATTTTTAGATATGATATCTTTAGCTGTCAACTATCATTTGATAAAGAAATTCTCATACATGTTAGTTTTGAAAATTGAACATTTTTGTATATCTTTATATGGAGCTCTAGCTTCTTCTAAAGGAGATCGAAATAGTCTAAAATTGGGCACGACATACCAGCACCTTAATGCAATTAATCGTTTTGAACTAAAACTTTTATCCTATAGAAAAATAACTTAAAAGTAAATGAAAAGTGTGTCATTTCATGAGCTTGACGGACCATATGATGCTGTTCAAATAACAATTATAATTGGATGTTGTCAATACAAATTTATCCGAGGGGTTATATAGAAGTTCGAGGACTAGGGCCATAAATCATAACTATATACGGACGAGTTTGTACATTGTATGGAGTTTTGACATAATAGAATAAAGTGTTGATATAATATAAAGATATGTTCACATTATGTTATATACTTTTTACACCACGTAATAAAGCACTGACATGAAGGTAAGATGTGTTCACCTCACATCATGATGCTCTCGCCGTAAAATAAAGATAAATCCATATCACGTAATAATGCTTTGATATAAAAGAAATACACAGTCTCAAAAAGGAATTAATTTTTGACTTCATGTCATGATAAGTTTAATTATAAAACACAATTTACTTGACGTAATTCAATTTTGACCTCACTTATTAAAGAAATGAAATGATGTAAAGAAACATTCATTTCACGTAATAAAGTTTTATTATCACAATGTAAACACAGTATCACTTCACATACAATGAAGCGCATTGAAATGGTAAAATTTTCCGTTTGGATGAAACGTTCTGAGTCATGTTTTGAACGTCAATTTAAGGAATAACTGTCTTATTTTTCGATTTCATGATGTGATAATGGTATAAATTAGAAAGTGAATACAGAATGTAATAAACTTATTACATAACATATTGGGTTGGGTGGGAGGGAAATCTAAATCATTTCTTTCAGCTTTAACTCAATATATATATTATGTATACTAGATGAATCTCTTGCAACAACATATTTAACTTCCGTATCTCTAAAGGCAATGATCAAATTACAGAATCTCTCCGCTAGGGATCACTGAGGATGTTACCACATCCTCACTGAATCTATCTCCAATATTCTGTGTTCACTTGAATAAGTACTGGGTATAAATTAGTAAGTGAATAATCACTTACATTAATAACCTCACATTTTGCACACACAACACAAAAACAAAAAATGCTCTAAAGATCACCAATAGATGTCAAGTCATCAAAATTTGCATTTTGTTTAAACATTTTTTTCAATTTCTTCTCCTCTCTCACTAAACTGTGCTAACCTTGTAGCAGTATGTGATGCATCTAACAAAGTTTCATATCTACTGTAATATTTTGCAGAGCTTTCTGTAGCCCATCTAACATGGTTCATAAGATCATTAACATTATATGCCGCATTAGAAATACACATATGCACAGCACAACCTGCTCTTAAACTATGTGGTGTCTCACCCTCATAGATCCCTAGAGTAATCAAATAACTTTTTAGTCTTTCATATATAGAGGAGTAAAACATTGGATCATTAATAACCTTCCTGACTCGGTCACCATTCTAAAAAGATATCCTGAAGACATATCTATCCCTAATCTTTTTGCTTCTTCAAAATATATCTCCAATCCTCTAATGATTTCATTTGGGCAGCATTTTAATACAAATGTATTTGTTTTTCCATTTCCCCTAAGAGTTTTTCCAAATGTATGATTCAATGCAAACCCATCTTTTTTTCTTAAATAAGTCAGACCTCCCCAACTATCTACATATATACTTTGATATTGTTTCAAGTTTTGTTCAAAAGAAAGGTTTTGCCTGCTTTGGGAGAATATGTGCTTTTGCTTGCTCTTCTTGAGCACATTTCAAATAAGCCTTAATTTGAACTGATGCAGCTGGATTCCCAACCCCACAATATTCATCATAAGTTCTTCCTCTTTCCTCTAATTCTAATATATCTACAAGGTGCTGGATAATATTTCTAACTGATGCTGCTGCTAACCGTTTAGGACACTTACAGTTACTATCCCCAATTGTTCCTAATTGTTTACATTTATATGAATGGACTGTTGTTTTCCCAAATTTATCCTTCCATACTAAAAAGCGTTTAATATCAAATGGTGTGACTGACAATAGGGTGGGTGAGTCAGGAAGTTTCTAAAGAAATTATTCTAACATCATTTTAACATTTTTTCCTCTTTTTTATATAAGCAGATGAATTCTTAATGTTATCCAAATATTGAATTCTTTATTCAATGTCTTCCAACTCCATATGAACATTCTGAAAAATACATAAAATGAAATATAAAAAAAACTATTTACAAAATGAACAATCCCAAAAACAACAAGAATAAAAATACATATCCAATACTAAAAACTACATATCACTTTATCTAAATTGTAATCTAAAGACACCCAAGTCATTTTTCAATCCCTTCACATCATTTATAAAACCTTTGGATGTTGGTACCTTTAGTACTCTTACATCACCCTTTCTTCCTAATACTGTTTTTGAAATACAGTGTGCATATAAAAAAGGCCACCAGACTGGTTTTTCTTGAAAAATTGGTAAAACCATTGTACAATGTTTTACATTTTTTTTCTTTCAGCAATAACAACAATGGAAATATCATTTGAAAAGGAGGAAAAACATAAGGATTTTCTTCATCATTCACCTTTTGAACAAAAACATTTACACCACCAGATAAAGATGTTGGGTATGGTGTAAAATGCCGCAGTAATTTTCCATATCTATCTTTCATACAATTAGAATCTAAACTCATGAGATCTACAGTATGTGGGCCAAACAACTGCTCAACATAAGCCCATGATGTCTCACTCAACATGCTACCTGATAAAGAAATTGACCTGGAAGGTTCATCTGCCACATTCAGTTTTGATTGTACATACTGTAAATTCAGTGAAATGGTATATTCATAAACTAATTGAAATAACTGTTTCATAATGTCAGTTAGCTGTTTATCTTTTCCTCCTTGATTGGCCCATGAATTTACAACAGCCATATTATCACACAATATATCTACCCTTGAATTCTTAATATTCTCCTTGCAACTATATAATACATTATATACTGCTTCAGATGAATCGGTCTACTAACATCATTACTCCAAAAATCACTTAAACTCAATCCTTCCAGTTCACCAGACAACATTTCCCCACCATATTTAAAACCTGATGAGTCTGTCGCCAAAATTATTTGTTTATGAGTTTCTAATCTCCTAGTCATACACCCCCCCCCCCCCAAGTGTCTATAAACCTCCAGTGTTTTAACTCTTCTTTCAGAGAATTTTCAACTTAAATCATTTGAGAATTCTTCATGCCACAAGAAATCTATCTATTAACTTCTCTACAATACAATTTAGCTGCTGGAACAACTAAGCAAAATGAAATACACTTTCCAGCAAATCTTTGTAAAGTTCTAATATCAACATAACTTGATAACAATATAGATTCTCTTAATTGTGAAAATGAAATCTTTTTTCATCTGGTAAGGAAAATGCCATCTTGGAAGAATCAATAAAATAACCCAAATATCTAACAATCTGAGATGGTACAAATTGACTTTTCTTCCAGGAAAGAGTATATCTTAACTTTGTAAGTAATTTAAGTAAAACATATGCAACTTCTGTTATCTTAACCTTTGTAGATTCAATTGCTAGTCTATCATCTATGTACTGTATATTATATATATTTTTACTTCTTAAATAATTTGTTACTTGCATGCCTATGGTCTGATAAATGTATGGAGATGCTTTCAAGCCAAATGGTTATGTGTTGTATGTAAGAACCCAACCTCCAAACTGTATTCCAAAATATTTTCTAGAATTTTGACACAAGTTAACATGATCATATCCTGATTTTTCATCACAGGTTATCATTTTCATATCTTTTTCAACCATTCTGGCTACATGTTTTAAATTTTTCAGCTGAAAAGGCATATCTTTCCTCCAAAGATTAATATACCTATCATCATGACAAAGTCTTGGTTTTGTTGGTTCTACAGTTAATGACATAATGATATGTGGAAGCTCGAATTCTCCAATTTTACCAACTACTGACAATGATCCATTTACTACCCTTTCATACAATTCAGAACAAATAAATTCTTTGAATCGTTTACAAACTGGTGAATTTTTAAAAAATCTTTTAGGAGGAAACAAGGAATTGTAACTATTGCCCCTAAAGTTACCTCTAAAATGTGTAAAAAAAAAAAGTCTGTTACATCAACACCATTTTTTATCCATTTTTAACCTGGCTAGATGTATCATTTTCAAACAAAATTTTTTCCCATTGACAAAATTGATTATGAAGTTCTCCAGCAATGAAAGAATCTGGATTTCTTAAATATAGATTATAAATGGATTTTCCTGCATTATCTTCATTAAACATGCATGGGTCAACATGTGATGGAATGTTGTCCCCTCCCAAAGTTGTCCAAATTGGATGTTTTCTTTTACTATTCTCAGCATGCACAGGATTAAAATTACATTCAAGTTCCCATTCTGGAACAACTAGGTTTCCACAAATGTCAGGTCATGCACTTCCTACGAAAGAATATGAATTATAAAGTAATAATTCTACTTTTTCATACAACGTTTATATATGTTTATAAAAACATCCAATAGGATTTGGGAAAGGACAGCATTCCACCAAGACCCACGTGAAAATTTTTCACTAGGGAATCAGTGTCCCTGGATACATGGTGAAAGAACTTGTCCCACATAAAAGAAAAAACAAAATTCTGAGACACTGAATTATTTTCTTTGTTCTTTTGCTAGTTTCATCGTTTGACACTCTCTGATACTGTGACCAGGCATATCACAGAAATAACAATTTCCCCTAGGTTTCCACTGATTGAATCTACCCCTAGGCCTACTGTTGAACATGAAGTAATTTTGGTATGGTACATATTGATACGACTGCTGTGGCAACAAATAGGTATTGTACACATTTGCCAAAGGTGATTGATGAGTGTTTTCATTTTCTGCTTTTTTCTGGTATTTCTAACTTAGATTCAACCTTTTTCTCTTTTGCACATTTGTTTAGAGCCTTAATAACAACATCTGACGACCCTCCAACTACATTCAACACTAACGATGATAAATTTACAGACCCCTGATGTTTGAGAGCTTGTCTAGACAATTCTTCAAAAATACTTGACTCTTCGTGTTGCTTTTTTCTTGCTACATTTGCTAACTCCTCCATTTATAATAAGATCAACGCCTCATTTGCAGATGGCGACTTCTGTAGCATATATGGTAAGAAATTGGTACTGTGTTTTTAGGTGATACTTTTGTACCCTAGGGTACACTTCTATTTATCCTTTACCAATAAGGTTACAATTAGGGTACAGTACAAAACCATTGGAAAATGAAAGTAGAAAATTTCTGAAGGACTGTCAATGTAGCCGGGTTACAATGGGTACAGTGGTTACTTATTAACAAGATTTACAGTATAATAACACCTTTTCTACTTTTATCCTAAAACTATCTGATTTTAGAATTTAAACAGGGTACGGAGGGAACTATATGCCTACAAAATCACAACAATTGACATTTTCATAACTTAGTGTTTGATTCATATTAGCATGATCATGACCTAATGGCTTCAAAGGTCTACATTACAAAAATCAACCACACTCATATAAGTCTTTAAGAGGGTATAAGTCAGCTTCTTACCTTTAGTTATGATTATAATAGTCCTGATTCTTGAAGTTATAATTAGCTACACTGATAATTATATTCCAGACTTGAGCATTGCATGACACACCTGATACTGTATACCTATTGCAAAAGATTTACCTGTACCCCCACTCTGTCTGACAAACACAAACTCTACTAACAGTACGTACCTGATTGTGTGTACTGTACACAAACTGATCAAATATCATTGTGATCATCTAGGATTGGGTGATCATTTACTTCCATTTCAGGCCAGACTATTTTTTTAACTATACAGTGTATTTATCTTATCCAATTCAATTTTGATTAGTAAATTAAAGTTATATAGTAATTTCTAAACAAGTTTAGCTAAACTTTATTTATTAATATATTTGTAAATAGTACTAGTACTTTGAACAGATCATTTAATACCTTTTTTTAACAAAAGTATATACCATGGGTAGCTAAGGTCCCTGCTATCATGGACTGGTAGATTTGAGATTTTTACCAGCACAGAGATTTTTTTTATTTAAGCCCCTCCCATCACCATGAATATAATATATGTCACCTTTCTGATAAAAATCTGCATTGCAAAACTCAGATGCTTCAAAATTTGTATTAAGAATTTTTATCCAATTAATTTATTAAATTATTTCCAAAATTAACATAGTTCAATACTTTATAAATAAAAGACTATGAACAATGAAATTGAATCAAAAACTTTTTCAAAATCGATTAAAACCAACAATCCTGGTATATTTTTAGCTTCTGTGTATGCCATTAAATCATAAATAAATCTGGTGTTTTCACCAAAATATCTTCCTTTTAGGAATTCAGTGTGAGTGTCTGAAATCAAAAGATCCAGAGTATATTTTATTCTGTAATTTAGTAGACTTATATTGGTCTCCAATTTTTCAAAAATTGTTTGGGTTTATTCCCATAGGGTATACATGAAATTATCCCTAGTCTTTGTGAAATAAGAATTTCTTTTTTTTTTGACAATATACAATTTGTAGCTCGCATAATGTATGTAGACTTTAAGATCACTCCAGAAAATTTTTTAAAAAATTCAGTTGTGAATTAAGCTTTACCATAACACTTCCAAGAGATTTATCATTCTTCATATTTTTTTAAAACTTGTAAAACTTCATTTTCTTCAATATCTTTTTCTTAATCAAAGAGGTGATTTTATCTAATTTTTGAATTTCAGTTTAGTTAATAATTTCTTCTAAATCAATATCAATCAGTTTATAATCTGTATTAGAATATAAATCTTGATAAAACTTTTTGATTTGATTCAAAATTTCTGATTGATCATATATAAGGTGACATTTTTTTTATTTCTTAATGGTTTTCGGATCCACCGACCTGATTTTTTTTTAAGTCTCCTGAATTGATTGAGTACTTTGGATTAGAGGAAATTATTTTTCTTTTCTTTTTTTTTTTTAAATTAAACTAAATTCTATATCAGATTCAGCATAGGACATTTATATGTTCTTTCAATGTATCTCTAAAATATGGCAGTATATACATGTACCCTGGTAATACATGCATATAAATCTGTGAAAATTTTGATAATCTAAATTTAAGGCTCAGAAGGTATGTAAACATTGGGTTTGGGAAATGTTTTGCAGTGGAATTATAAAGTTGCAAAATCAAGTATGCTAGGAAAAGCCAGTGAAATTTTTAGGTGGCAGCTAGTTTAAATGCATGTAAACAGAGAAAGAAATAGAGAAATAACAGACTTGTAAAAGTTTTTTTTTTCAATAGATGGCACTGTAGCTCTAGGTTTTCCATCCCAATTTTTCTGATTATATACAGCTGCAGTCTTGCAGCTATATGTAACGAGCAGGTGAACTTAGGTGTTAGTTTTTATATAGGGCATGCATTTTATTCTTCCGCCAATTTACATAGGTATCATAAAAAGAAGAGAATATGATTATTAAGTAGAAAATAGAAGGAAAGAAGAGAAATTTACAAGTATTTTGAATTTAAAAGCATATGCCTCTGGCCTGCCGCCTCCGATTTGTTAATAATTTTTATACAAGTAGTCTTAGATCATGATTACATGTATATCATGTGATCATAATAAATACTGCATAATTTTTGGTAATGAACACACAGAAATTTTGACAATAAATATTAATTTAATTAAAAAGAAAAAATTAAAGTTAACAAATAAGATTACTTTTATAAATAAAGTTCATCTACTTTTTGGGGATTACTTTAGGATATGAGCTAATTTTATATTTACAGCAAATAATGACATATAGAGGCAGTTGTGCAAAAAAGAAAATTAATGAAATATGTTGTGGAGGGGTGGGGGTCAACTGAAATGCTGTTGTATGTGTACTGTATAAATCAGATCTAAGGTAGAATCTGAGGAAGATCAGGTGATAATCCACCTGGTATACACGTACCTATGAAGTCACATGTTTATTGTTCTCCTGGCCAGGTGTCAAACTGTAAAACCGTCCAATTCGCATAGAATATACAAGAAATATACAGTTCTTTTGTCATGTCCAGGAAAGGTGTGAAAAGTAGAAGGGGTCTTTCAATTTGCAATGAGGTAAACTTGTTTGGAGGAGATAGGGTTCACAATTACTTTGAACCAGATTTTGGTCTACATTGCATGTACATATTTTTCACAATCCCCCCCCCCTGGAATAAAGGTTTAAAATAAGAAAATAAAAAAAAAATATATTGATTCATTTGTTAAATTCATAAAGTATGTGACCCCCTTCCTTACTACAGCATGTAAGTAAACACTGGCACTTGATGTTTTAAATCTATTTTTCATAAATAAAAAATCCACTATGTATTATACAAAGTAACTGGAATATTTTTTTATAAAAATTGATAAAGTTTAAAACATCAAGCACCTATGGCATGTAAATTACATTTTATTACAATTAAGTTTTACAAAAAAATATATACATATAAAATGGTGTGGCATTCTTCCTTAATTAAGCCAGAAAATGTTAAAAAAAAATAAAACAAAAACAAGAGCGAGCGATTTTCACAGTGATATGCATATCAGTATTGTACATATATGTCCACCAATAATGACAGTTTACAAACATAAGAATTAAATTTAAGTTATTAATAACACCAAAAAAAAAAGTGAAAAAAATCCCTATTTTTTTTAAGACTATGAAAACTTAATTAAATTTTGGTGGGATTTGATGGGTTTATATTGTTAGAACTTTATACAATATTAGATATAAATTTATATCAGTGACTCCATGTCTCCTTTTTTCTTTGCGACAGGAAACAAGAACTTATAAATATAGCCAAACAAAACATAGAGAGATCGTAAGAGAGGAAAATTATTTTTTTATTAAGATATTCAATCAACCTCAGATAAGATTATGTTTTAGAAAATGTTTTAGCTAGGTTTCAAAATACTGAGAAAGAAATGAATAAAAACTGCTAAAAAACTAGAGGTACTGTGAGCAATGAGCTCACTAAATGATACCCCCCACCTCCCATATGAATAAAATGGCTGTGTCCATGTTTTCCTCTGGAAAATTTAAAATATATGTCAGATCAAAAAGTAAAATAAAAGGTGCACAATGGCAAAATGTAATAAAGATTCTGTGAAAGTTTCACTAAATTTCTTTCAGTGGTATGAGAGGAGTTAAAAAGGATAAGAGATGGGTACCCCAAATTGTAACAGACGGACGGACTGACAGAAATACTGATTACTATATACCCTCCCGCTTTTCAAGAGGGGGGTATAATAAACAAAATCCCTATATTGGATTGCTGCAAACCTAAATTTACAATCCCCACTGTATTTCTACTATAATTGTTCAGGCACTGTGTGCATGCTTTTGAAATCATGATGAAAATGCCATGCAGGGGCCTGTTTCACAAAGCCTACTTAGGACTAAGTTATATCTTAGGAAGGATCTTTTTCCTATGTCATTACTTATCTGTTTCACTAACCTTGTCTTATCTTAAGATATTCCTAAGTTATGTCGTAACTTTAGGAAAGGTAAATCGATGACTTAGGAAGAAACTAAATATTGCGACTGCATATCCAAAATTTCTTATGGAGAGAGAGAATGTGTTTGAGGAGAGAAAATTCTATGAACTACTAGTAAGGATGTGTCAATCAAACCCGCCCAAAAATTTGAAATTTTAATATCTTTTAATTGAAATAAGTAATTAATTTTTGTGTGAAATGCTATTAAAATATATAAGTCATAATATTATAGAGAAAATAATAACTTCATATCTGTGTCTAAGTACCTTTAAAATAGAATTTGAAAAATGATATTTTAGATAAATGGAAATTTAACACTTGTTAGTGTTATTTATATAGATGCGTGGTTTAATCTAATTTCCTCTAGGACGTTATTATTGGGGGGACACAAACAAAACATTATTATTAAGCCCCCCCCCCCCCCCCCCCCTGTGCTCCTCCACGGTCATGAGATTACAACCAGTTATGCTCTCCGCTTAAAACAATATGTATAGCTGTGCATGAGATTTCAATAAATTTCCTTTTTTAACTTCTTCTTTTAGCATTTTCATATCTGTATAGTCGCGAATTTGGGATTTTTTCTGGCATGACATTCTTATTTCATATATGTGAGAAAGCTTTTTACACAGCAGAACAACTAACTAGGAGCAGTCCTTTGCAAAGCATTTTTTTAATTGTTCTCACATATGTGTTCGATACGAAGGAATAATTTTTAAATTTTATTCAATAATTGACAAGTAGAAAAGTACAGTAAAAAAAACAATAACTGGGATCGACACCATATAAAGTGCAAAATAAAGTAAACGTATAAAGGTGGAACAATGTTTAAAAAAATTAGGAATGGCAATTAATCGAATACACAATTGCTAATCGGTTAACTGCAAGATATTACGACCGATTAACTGGTTAACCGTATCAAAATACGCATTTTCTTGATGTACACAGTATGTAGATCTATTGTATACACAAAAGACTGATAAAGTCTACATATATAATACTGTAATTGTACTCGACTTTTTAAAAAGAATAGGAAAAAATTAAGAAAAGCAAAAATCATGTCTGAGAATTAAATCATTCATTTGATATTTTCCCAGTTAATTGTCACCAGTTGTGTTGTCACCATAATTAATACTTAGTATTCATCACTTGATTTACAAAGTTTGTTTAGCAATTTATTCGATAGATGACTGAAAAAAAAACATACTAAATCTCAGTTCTCAACGGTGATTTGATCATCATTAAAGAAATACAGGACAGTCAGGGTAACGACTTGCGGTGTTTTAACAGTAATTATCACTTCAAACACACAATGGCTAATTACCCTATAATATCAATCTGGAGAACAATATTAACATCCAAGTCAGCTTCTGAAAACGCTGAATTATCAACGTTTGTCCAAAGTTTTTTTTTCAAATAAGAATTTCTATCAAAATTTGGTTCAAAATTACATAAATTTTATTTTTTCTGGGTAACCGCGATTACAGATTTTCTAACCGATTGCAATTGTTCCGACCGAGTAATCGGTTAACCGGTTACAAATTGCCATCCCTAAAAAAAATACAAATGTCATGTGCCCGGAAGGGAAGAAGTTTTGAAAGGGTGTGTCTGTGAATGCTTAGTTCTAGCAGCAAACTTCGCAAAGTTAAAACATACTTCTGTTCAAGTCCTTTGAAAGTGGGGATAATCCCCCGATCCCATACCATAACTCTTTTGGTCTAATTTAAGGAGACTTCTTATTTTGGCTGAAAACATCAATTGAAAGGTCAAGATTATCAATTTATACATTATGTGGGTATAAATTTCTGATCAGTTAATTTTCATGGCACTGAAGTAATTTAATTCATATCTCAAGAAGCTTTTAGGTTTTTGCAATGTAATGTTATACAACTCGCTATGGCCCCACCCTAAGGGGTCTAGATTTGAACAATTTAGAATCTACACTACCCCAGGATGCTTCCACATAAGCTTCAGCTTTTCTGACCCATTGGTTCTTGAGAATATGATTTTTTAATGGCTTTCAGCTCAGCTGAGCTAAAATGGCAAAAAAAAACCAGCCTCTTCAAAACTTCCTGTACAAAAGTTTGAGGCGGAATAGGCAGGGCTTGGGCTTGGCTAAGACACAGAAACCGCACAGGATTTTAAAAAGACGCACGGGTTCTGCATGCCCAAGACACGGACACAGCTTCTGTGTCTGAAAGTGAGGAATCCTTACTCACAGAAACCCGTGTGGAGGCACAGAATCTGTGTCCCAGGTAGAGGGTTTTTATCTCTGGCAGGTTTTGCTTAAAACTATTTATTTACATGTATATATCTCACGGCTTTTTACTGAGCCTGCTAAATCATAATTTCCTTTATTTGAATATGAAATTGGAGGGATTCATGGTGATGAGCTAAGAATGTGTCTTTTTTACTCTAGTTAAAGAATATTAAACTAAAAGATGTTTAAATTGGAATTGTATATATGTCAGTCTGGGATAATTTCATCACTTTTGAACTAAATGCAGTAAGTGTAATCTAGAATAAATAAGTAAATTTTTCAATTTTCATGATCTTCCTGTATTGCAATGTTGACAATGAACATGATGAAAGAGTTTAGGTTAATTTGAATGACTTTCACTAATCCTTTATAAATAGTTTATATTTTGTGACATCACTGTTAAGTGAAAGTTTTATTTTAACTAAATTTGTTCTCAGATTGTGCAAACTTAGCTACTAGATTAAATTACAATTGAATATTGCACATTATCATTAAAATCTTAATTTAAAACTAAGCATGGATTGTAACTGATAAAGTTAATCTTTAACAGAAAGTAAATGGACATATTCATGTAAGATTTTTAACTTTCAAAATTCTAAAACTAAGCATTAATGTAAAGCAATGGGAGGTTAGTTTGGTTTCAGTCACCATTTTGGCATCCACAGTTACATCTGGGGATTTTCTAAAGGCCATGACCTAGATCTAAACAAATTCACAGATCCTGCGACGCCGTATATGGTATTCGGCACGGCTTTTTTGACATGGGTTTCCAAAATCTTATTTACATTTCCCTGCCGATGGCCATAGACGTAGTGGTAATTGGAGGTAATCTGTAGTGTGAGCTATGCCCCAAGATATGGGTCCACATCGGCCTAGTAGACCTTAAAGTATCAGTCACATTATCAGTCAGGGGCATAACTTAAACAAGTTATTTTCAATCAAAGTACTCAGAGGTACAGAGAACCGGGCTCATTTACAGAGTTGAATGGATTTCTTACATGAATCACGTTTATATTCTGATGAAAAAATTATTTTAAAACTATCAATATAAATTAAGATAATTTTTAAGACACTGACAGTGAGTTTTTCAATCCTAATACCTCGGTCCGATTTTGTCGGAATCAGAATTAATCTGGTACCTCAGCTGAATGTAAACAAACAGGCCTGTCTGGTTCCCTCTCCTGCTTTACCTCATATGTGTAGAGAACTACGGTAACACTGATTATCAAAAATCCTTACGCTAATGAACTATGTCCTTTGACTTATGAAGTTTTTAAAGTCATTACTACTAACGTTTATTTTATATAGATAGAACTTCGTTTTTTTTTTTTTTTTTTGCTTTATTTAGCGCTTGTATTATCTCAAAAGCGGTTGAGAGTAAGAACTATATTTTTGCACGTAACTTTAAAATGGCGACTATGGGGTCAACATCCTGCCTTGAACAGGATCCCATAAGCCGGCAATTGCTCTTTGAGCAATAAGCCCGGCTAAAAATAACTCAAATGAGTTATATTTTTGTCTCAATGAGTTACTTCTCTTTGCTATGACCTACTTCTTCCCAGCCTTAGTAACTCAAACACGTTATTTTTCCAAAAAAGCTTCAATAAAATAATAACTTGTTTAAGTTATTTTCTGTCATTCCTCCCTAACTTCAAACCCCGTGCACCAAAGGATTTTGCTCGTGCAACAAGACAAAAACAGATGTTTGACTAAATTTAAAACTTGCTCAATGCAGGAAAATTTCAGCCTTCTAAACCCTTGTATCTGTTTCTTATAGAGTTGTAACCTGCTGTATCCATGTGTACCCTTTGTACCCACTGTACCCTGAGCATCGGCTCCATTATTTTTAATTTTAACTTAGAAAATTTCAGCCTTCTTAACCCTTGTATCCATTTCTTATAGTGTTGTAACCTGCTGTACCCATGTGTACCCTTTGTACCCACTGTACCCTGAGCATCGGCTCCATTATTTTTTATTTTAACTTAGAAAATTTCAGCCTTCTAAATCCTTGTATCCATTTCTTATAGTGTTGTAACCTGCTGTACCCATGTGTACCCTCTGTACCCTGAGCATCGGTTACATTATTTTTAATTTTAACTTAGAGAATTTCTGAATCAGCCTTCTTAACCCTTGTATCCATTTCTATAATAGTGTTGTAACCTGCTGTACCCATGTGTACCCTTTGTACCCACTGTACCCTGAGCATTGGCTCCATTATTTTTAATTTTAACTTAGAAAATTTCAGCCTTCTAAACCCTTGTATCCATTTCTTATAGTGTTGTAACCTGCTGTACACATGTGTACCCTTTGTACCCACTGTACCCTGAGCAACGGCTCCATTATTTTTAATTTTAACTTAGAAAATTTCAGCCTTCTAAACCCTTGTATCCATGCATTTCTTATAGTGTTGTAACCTGCTGTACCCATGTGTACCCTCTGTACCCACTGTACCCTGAGCATCGGCTACATTACTTTTAATTTTAACTTAGAAAATTTCTGAATCAGCCTTCTAAACCCTTGTATCCATTTCTTATAGTGTTGTAACCTGCTTTACCCATGTGTACCCTTTGTACCCACTGTACCCTGAGCATCGGCTCCATTATTTTTAATTTTAACTTAGAAAATTTCAGCCTTCTTAACCCTTGTATCCATTTCTTATAGTTTTGTAACCTGCTGTACCCATGTGTACCCTTTGTTCCCACTGTACCCTGAGCATCGGCTACATTATTTTTAACTTTAACTTAGAAAATTTCAGCCTTCTAAATCCTCGTATCAGTCTATTTCTTATAGTGTTATAACCTGCTGTACCCATGTATACCCTTTGTACCCAATGTACCCTGAACATCCCCTTCATTATTTTTAATTTTAACTTAGAAAATTTCAGCCTTCTAAACCCTTGTATCCATTTCTTATAGTGTTGTAACCTGCTGTACCCATGTGTACCCTTTGTACCCACTGTTCCCTGAGCATCGGCTACATTACTTTTAATTTTAACTTAGAGAATTTCTGAATCAGCCTTCTAAACCCTTGTATCCATTTCTTATAGTGTTGTAACCTGCTGTACCCATGTGTACCCTTTGTACCCACTGTACCCTGAGCATCGGCTACATTACTTTTAATTTTAACTTAGAGAATTTCTGAATCAGCCTTCTAAACCCTTGTATCCATTTCTTATAGTGTTGTAACCTGCTTTACCCATGTGTACCCTTTGTACCCACTGTACTCTGAGCATCGGCTCCATTATTTTTAATTTTAACTTAGAAAATTTCAGCCTTCTTAACCCTTGTATCCATTTCTTATAGTTTAGTAACCTGCTGTACCCTTTGTACCCACTGTACTCTGAGCATCGGCTCCATTATTTTTGATTTTAACTTAGAAAATTTCAGCCTTCTAAACCCTTGTATCCATTTCTTATAGTGTTGTAACCTGCTGTACCCTTTGTACCCACTGTACTCTGAGCATCGGCTCCATTATTTTTAATTTTAACTTAAAAAATTTCAGCCTTCTTAACCCTTGTATCCATTTCTTATAGTGTTGTAACCTGCTGTACCCATGTGTACCCTTTGTACCCACTGTACCCTGAGCATCGGCTACATTATTTTTAATTTTAACTTAGAGAATTTTTTGAATCAGCCTTCTAAACCCTTGTATCCATTTCTTATAGTGTTGTAACCTGCTGTACCCATGTGTACCCTTTGTACCCACTGTACCCTGAGCATCGGCTACATTACTTTTAATTTTAACTTAGAGAATTTCTGAATCAGCCTTCTAAACCCTTGTATCCATTTCTTATAGTGTTGTAACCTGCTGTACCCATGTGTACCCTTTGTACCCACTGTACCCTGAGCATCCGCTTCATTATTTTTAATTTTAACTTAGAAAATTTCAGCCTTCTAAACCCTTGTATCCATTTCTTATAGTGTTGTAACCTGCTGTACCCATGTGTACCCTTTGTACCCACTGTACCCTGAGCATCGGCTACATTTTTTTTAAATTTTACTTGTATAGATGTTACAGTCTTCCTTCCACTGGGAAGCATCTACTTTCGTTTTCAGTAGGAATAAATAGTGTACCCTTTTTGTAACCTTTTCTCCATACATTTAATAAGGGTGTACCCTAGGGTACAAAAGTATCACCTAAAAACGCAGTACCAATTTCTTGCCATATCTATTCTGTAGCGCAAGTCCTCGTACCTTCTCTTTGAGGCTTTCCACACTTTCTGTAGCCTTTTCTAATACCACGATCCTTGAAAGAATCTCATCTGCTGTCTTTTCTTTGCTTGCTTTCTTTCGAGCTTCCTCCTGATTAGTTTGTTTAGAGGCCGTCTTGTTATCACCGTCATTTTCAACTCTATCCGATTGCTAAAAATAATCACCGGAAATACCAACTTAAACATAATAACAAAGCCGTATTATTTCCGAAATAATGATATAAATATAGAACCCATTAGGTACACTTCATTTCTCCGGAATACAAATTACTAGTTATCAACAGTCGACCCCCTAGTGTGAAAATTGCTTACCGTCGTCTCATTTAGTGGCTCCCCTGGTTGCCCAACTTCATTTGCATAAACAATTGCATGGTGAAGTAAACAGATCAAATTCTTCTTGGTCACCACTTTTCCAGCCATCTCTAAACAATCAGCGGCGCTCTCCCCTGTCATCTGACTGAATTGAATAATTATAGCTCGTCAGTGTCCAAGTCTTCTGACCTCACTTGTGTGGCCATCCTGGCTGCGGAACCTGATACTTCATTAATCCTGGTTCTCTTTATCACTAGGAGGATACTCTTCCCCTTCAAAGAATGTTTCCTTTTCAGTGTCGTAACTGCGGGTGGCATCTATAATAATATGAATACAACTTTTACAAATTCTCGTTTGAACTTCAAATATTTTTATACATGTACATCACCCTAGGAACAAACCCACCTCACAGTACACACTTTATCTTTACCATTACATAATAGTCCGTTTTCCAATACCCAACTCCGGCGTTGGTTTTCTCTATTACATTATCCACGATCACGTGACACCAGACATTCCTACTTTGTTTACAAATGGCGAGTAGTTACTTTGCTTCGCCGAAGGTACATGATTTGCAGAAATATTTATCATAGCGTGTTATCACTGCAACGAATTTACGAAGAAATAACTTGTTGAACTATGTGAAGCTTTCAAATCACTCAATTTACCGATTGACGCTGATTTTACATGTTATATCTGTAGGAAAAGTTGGTAAAACTACCGATGTCAGATCCATTGGTTGACCTGTTGACAGCAACTTCACGTACGATTTCACAGAGATATACCAACCAGTTTCACTTTATTTGACATTTTTAATTATCTTTTACATAAAACATCAAATAATGATAAAAAAGATACGGGATTACAAATCATGCGAAGATTTAGATTACAGGTTATTTAAAGACGAACACTGTGTCAAGAGTATGACTTTCAATAAATGAGCTGCTCTTCCTTAAATCAATCATATTGAAATGCACCTCAAACATTGCTGTGTGCCTTTTATAAATTGGGGATTAAAAATAGAGAAAGTGGCTTGTGAGCTTTACACAAGGGCAAGTAGGTGTTCTCGCAAGAGGCCCGTCGTGTGTGTTGGGGAAAAGGGTCTACATGTAATGAGTGATTACCCATTTATTGGTTGTAGTGTCGATGGAATTCTTTCTTGTCGGTGTCATAGCAAGAAAATTTTTGAGATAAAATGTCCCTTTTCATCAAAACATAATTATGCATCCCGAAGAGGTTGCTGTTCAGTTCTTGATAAAATATTTTTTTTAAATAATGTATTTTGTTGCCGAGAAATCGGAAAATTATCACCAGATGCAAGGTCAGATGGGTCTTTCTTGTATTCTACACATTGATCTTGTCATTTATACAGAAAAAGGTATCCACATATGTTTCACAACTTCAATGAAACATTTTTCAGAGATATGATAATGAAAATGAATGGTTTTTTATCGTTATTTATTTCAACAGTTGTTGACAGATGTATCAAATACGGAATGAGAATTAAAATGTACTGAACGTTTTTTCACAGTTCCAGTAAAATAAGCACAAGTATTAGTATAAATGTCTTGACCGTAATTTAAAAAACATAACAAGGATCAAGATCACTGACACAGCATATTTTGATATCATCGATATGCCCTTCAAATAATTTTATATACAGTTAACATTGAAAAAAAATTGACACAAATTTTATAATTTTTTCCATTCCTTATACTCAATGTGCATCTGCTGTGTTATTAGTAAGAACAAATAAAACACTATTTATTAGGTTTATTCTTAATCTTAAGACTATTAAATGATCATCTTAGTGAGACATGTCGATGACACTTTGTGATTTGTTGTAGAAATATAAAAATACATTATACAATATCAAATAAGTTTTAATAACTTTACACCAAATTTATTTGAAATATGTGGCTATCCAGAGAAAAACTATTTGATTATCTGAAAAAAAAACTATCAACTGCAATATTAGAGGCTAGATTTTCTCTACCAAATATTCCCAGTACTTATCTGGCATACATTTCATACATGATACATTATTTCACTAGCTGGTGGTATAAATTGCATAAAGCTGCACACAAGCATACTATCTAATCAATGATGGGCTTCAATTTAAGGGGTATAACACCCTGCAAAGTGTTGAAGCATTTAAGTTGACCAACTGTCCTCTGTACATGTATTCTTGCTCTAGCTAAGTGTCTTGTTTTTGATAAGCTAAACCCGAGAGTTGTATGTTATTGTTCAAAGGAAAGGGGGGAATGTTTATTATTTCCTATCTAGCTTGTAACATGATCTTTGGTTGGTTACAAAGTCGGTGTATATATCCGTGCACCCGACTTGAGCCGGGTGTAAATAAAACGTGACGTAACAATGCATACATTCTCTATATATTGTAGTACGTAGTTATCTAATCGATAGAATGAGACACATTCTGATGTTTTCATGGGTACAAAGGAAATAAATTCGTTATCCAGGTTCAATCAAAGGTGTACAGGGATTTACCCCGGGTTGTATTTCATACACCCTGAGGCCAAAGACCCGGGGTAAATCCCCGTACGCCTTCGGCCTCAGGGTGTATGGAATACAAGCTGGGGTAAATCCCCGTACACCCTTGATTGAACCTGGATAACTAATAATGTAGCTCCTTTTAGAGCCAGGTTTCCTCTTATCAAAGAGCCTCAGTCTGCCATTATGTCATCTCCTCTTTAGATTTATCCTGTTGGGGTAATTGCAATTAATGACTTTAGAGTATTGTGGTGCTTATAAGATGACCAAGTAATTCTGTGAGAGGAAGGTATACTGGATTTTTTTAATAAAAAAAACTGCAGTTAATAATACACATTTGGCTGGGGAAATATTTTTTTTTAAAAAACTGTAATTTTTGTGCAATTTGATTTCTACTTGGCCATGACATTAAAATTTCAAGTTCTCATGAAAGAAAAGTTGTCCATGTGAAAAAAAAATCAAACTGACAGTTTCAGCCTGTACACCAAAGATAGCACACAAAGTTTTGTATCTTTTCCTCTTCTGAGACGCATCAGGGTCATCACCATTTCTTCACGAATAGATAATTATCTCTTTGGTCCTCTCCTTTTCATCTAAAAATTGTATAGTTTTTTTTAAAAAGCTATAAATGTCAGTAACAATAAATACTTAATTTTAAGTTTAAAACTTAAATTGAATTTTTTTTTAACCATTTGCAAATTTTGAATATTATAAATTTATGTAAATACTTGAAAATCCTATGAATCCTTTGATCTGGATGATCACATAAGGCAAGAATGTACACCTATATCCATAGGACTTACTAGTATATTATTAATATTTTAAGATAGAAGCAATAATATGTTTACCTCATTGTTTTCCAAGTTAGTTTCCATTCCCCTCCAGTACAAAAATCTGACAGCTTTTTCTTTGAGCGAATTGAGCAACAGAAAAAAAATGCCAAGAGAGTCCTGTTATAATATTCATGGACATAAATTATTGTGAAAATTATATCAAAAAAATTCTAATTTATACAAGTACATCATAACAGTGATAGACTGCTTGCTGCTAAATGAATAGTTTAAGATTTACTGAACATTAAGGTAGGTCGCGGGTTTACTGCATAAAAATTCTTACGAGAAAACATACCCTGAAAATTTGATATAATGTTCCTTGGAATTCACAGCGTATTATCTGCAATTTTTATTAAATTTGCCTACGTAGTTTTAATGCTATAGCATTGTAAACGCGGTATTGTTTTTAGTACTTTTTTACGCTTTACTATTGAAATGTATGGGAAAATGACGTTTTAAGCCAATTTTGTGAAAATAGTTTCTTTTAAAAAGATTGAATAACTTTTTAAAGACGTAGACGAATTAGTCAGGAATTTCAAAATGTGAAGATGAGGTAAAAGCAAAACTTAAACTATTAATGTAAAAAAATCAATATCTCTTCTCGCTAGATTTTTTGCTAAATAATTGCAAAGTTTTCTTTTATACTGCTAAAATGTTGCGTTTATGGCGTTATTTATATCTACAACGTCATTTTTTTGTACGCAGTCACGTTTACGGTTCGAGTATAAAAATCTTGACTTTTGGAATATGCAAGATTAAAAAAGGTGACATAGACACAAAATTATTAATTTATTGCAGAGACATATTTAGGATGACCAGCATCTTATTTTCACAAGTATTGTGAAATTCATATTCTGAACACAAAGTCAGAATGAACGGTGTAAACATTCCTCGTGCACGAGAATTAACGTACAGCGACAACAACGCGAGTGATAAAATATACATTACTACCTGTATTTTTAAGAAATCCATGGTCGACAGGATTTCAGGCATAGCGCAAAAGTCAGATGACTTTATTCGAAAACTGTAAGAAAATATCCCGATACTGAGGATATAAGCGGCCGGGGGGGGGGGGGGGGGGTTACCTGCAATGCTCTTTCTGTATTAGTCGCAAGCTGTAGTATATGGCCCTAAATCTTAAACATTTGCATTTGTTAATTTGTTTTAATTTCAAATTTCAATACGCAAAATGTAAAACACTTGCATTTAGCTTTTACACTTTCAGCTTTTGTCATATAAAAGAATATATAGAAAAATGATACTTATATATCATTCCTTTCATTTGGTGTTGTATTTAATTAGTCCTAAGACATAACATATAATCACGTCAGAATTAATTCAGACTCAAATTTAATGATGCATATAAAACAAGTAAGAGGTTTTAAAAGTACAAGAACATGCACTTTGTATATTAATCTACTTAATTCGTACAGACTTGAAGTCATTTGCAGAGAATTTAGCGGGAAACAACATAACGTTGCCTTTGTGACGTAACCGACGTCATAATCAAATGTGCACAAAACAACCGCTCGAATCGTCAAATTTGTGTACCAAAACTGATGACAAAAGCAAACCCGCGACCTACCTTAAATAAAAATAGTTTATGACATACCACTATAAACTTTACAGGACACATCATCCTTGAGAACATCATTCATGACGTGGCTTCATTCCATACTTCCTTTGTTCTTCAGATATACATGTATATATATTATCATAATTATGCTGATAAATCTTCTAATGTAAAATCAGTCTGACACTGGATACTAGAAGTGGAAACAGCAGTGGTGTTGACTTTTGAGCAATATGAATGGTCAACTTTAAAAAAGAATGGCTCAAGTAAATTTTACCGCTAGATTAAAACCAACCAACCCCAAAAATCTATAGATTATCAATATATTATACCTTTGGGAATGTCATCCTTTCCTTCTATTACCGGCAACACTTCCACATCTTCATTATGTATTTGTAGTACATCACAGTCAGCACTGCTTTGAATTCCCTCAATTTCTGAAGACATTTCTTCATGGGCCCCCACATCCCATTTCTGATAAACTGTCGTTTACTAATTATTGAATTAGAAATTCAAATAATGAGTACACGACAATTAAGTAACGTATTTCCAACTCGGCCTATGGCGCTTCTTATCCCAATGCTTCCAATGCGTTTGATAAGGGGAAACCGTTTTACTTTAAGCAGAAATAAAGATGCTCAAAACAACTTAGGATATTTTCTGGATTTATTTTAGTATTTCTTTCGGACTACAGTTTGGTCTTGACGGCACGACTGTCCGTCTCCAACTGACTAACAAATAACAAAATTGAGTAAAACAAATTAAACACAAAGAAGAAATTAAGTGTCACACAAAGAGATAAGATAAAAGAGTGACATTCTATAGATGGACAATTAAATAAACATGTCACATTAACAGCGTTGTTATAAAAATCACCAGTAAATCCTTGTCAAGGTCAAGGTGTGAAAATTACTTTATGGGATTAACTCTGTTTAACACCAATTGATAATTTGATTAAATACAAAATGGTTCCCATGGAATGTAAGCTATTTTGCTTAACAAATACAAGATCAGAAAGCTTTCATAAAATTATCACCAATAGCATCAAAAATAACTATAAAACAAATCAGCAATTATTAGGAATATGAACATTTAAAAATCGTGTAATTTTTCATCACGACAAATGTCGTTTACTAATTATTGAATTAGAAATTCAAATAATGAGTACACGACAATTACCCCCTTAGCCACGATAAGTTTGGTCCCCAAACTTGAAAACAAATTTTACAGTTTTTATTTAATATCGTCTGGGATTGCCACGATAATAATTTTTGGAAGTCCGAAAATGTCCATGGTTCACGGGCACCTGCTGTACACTTGGCTGAGCCGGTGAATGGCGATGGTCCTCACGCAGTAATTCCCGCCGAATCTGTAGAAGACTTGATCGGAGGCCTTCATTGGAAGTTTTTAAGCTTTCGTTTTCCTCTTTAAGTTTTTGGTTTTCCGACGCGAGATGTAGCTCTTTGTTTGTCGGACTCACTTGTTGCAGAGTGGCAATGGTCTCTTCATAATTTATGCAGGTTTTCTGGTAACTGGAAATAATTTCCTCCATTTCTTTCACTCGGTCGTTCCGAATGGTCATTAATGAAAGTAATTGATTGTACAATTCGTCGTTCTCTGTTATGATATCTTTCTGTTTTTGAACAGTTTCTGTCGCTATTTTAGTTAAAGAACACTGCTTCTTGTATTTAGTTTTGATCACTTTCAACTCAGTTTTCAAATTACCTTCAAGATCTAAACACCGTTGAAATGCGGTTGAACTTAACGAAGAAAAGGGCAGCAATCGCATGGTGTTCTTTCTGTCAAGGTAGTCCTGTAGACGCTTTTTGTTCCTCTGTTGTACTTTTTCAGGTTTGTTGGGTATTGGTGTCGATCGTTTGGAACGGCATACTCGTCCAAAGTGTCCAAATTTTCCACATTTGTGGCACTGCTTTCCAATAGAGTTGCACATGCGGAATGGATGACATTTTCCGCAGCGTATGCATGTTTCAAATGGGTTCTGCACAAACGGACAAGGTTTAAAACTCCGCTGTATCCATTTTGGTCTGAAAGAATACATGATTTACCGAACTATCCGTGTTACAATATGGGGAACTAGAGTCACTCGCTTGGCATTATTTAGAGAGATCCGGGATCCATGTAGAACACAAGTTGAACATGACCACTGTACTCCACCAGTAACGTATTTCCAACTCGGCCTATGGCGCTTCTTATCCCAATGCTTCCAATGCGTTTGATAAGGGGAAACCGTTTTACTTTAAGCAGAAATAAAGATGCTCAAAACAACTTAGGATATTTTCTGGATTTATTTTAGTATTTCTTTCGGACTACAGTTTGGTCTTGACGGCACGACTGTCCGTCTCCAACTGACTAACAAATAACAAAATTGAGTAAAACAAATTAAACACAAAGAAGAAATTAAGTGTCACACAAAGAGATAAGATAAAAGAGTGACATTCTATAGATGGACAATTAAATAAACATGTCACATTAACAGCGTTGTTATAAAAATCACCAGTAAATCCTTGTCAAGGTCAAGGTGTGAAAATTACTTTATGGGATTAACTCTGTTTAACACCAATTGATAATTTGATTAAATACAAAATGGTTCCCATGGAATGTAAGCTATTTTGCTTAACAAATACAAGATCAGAAAGCTTTCATAAAATTATCACCAATAGCATCAAAAATAACTATAAAACAAATCAGCAATTATTAGGAATATGAACATTTAAAAATCGTGTAATTTTTCATCACGACAAAACAAAAATGTCATTTACTGGATGTATTCTAAATTAAACTAAATACATAATGATAACAATACAGATCAATTTTAATTTATAACGAGAGATACTCGTATAAACTTGTCACAATGATGATTTAGATCATATTGCACAGGTGCTTGAGGACAGGACTCCCCCACCCCCCTTCCATATAAACCCCTGGGATTTTCGATTTCTTTTCTCATAAAAAAATCTTTCATTGACATATTTGTGATAACATCTATACCAGCAAACCGAAAAATTACCTAAAACAAATGTTCTATTATTAAATCAATCATACATTCTATATATATAATAAAAATCAGAGGGTATATATTTTTATATAATGTTATGCAAGTTTAAGCAAATTTTCTGAATTGATAGGATAGATTATATCACAAATGTGTCTTCCATATATAATTTATATGGAAAAAGTCTAACAGGCCCGGGGTCCATATTGGGGGGGGGGGGGGGGGGTCCCTGTCCTCAAGCACCTGTGTCTTATTGTACCTTCTTTTCTTTTCCTGTGGCCCATTTCCATTTTCAACTCAGGACAACACTCGTCTCTTTTTTTCCTGTGTGCCCTCTCCAGATAAAACGATGTATCTGTGGTTGGCAATGGGTCATGGTGATGCTCTGATGGCCTTCCAGAGACAAAGTGTATGTCCGATTGTAGACTTGTTTACATTAGCTACGGAGATTTTTTTTTTTTGCTACCTCAGTTTTACCCACCTCTGGCATTTATAATGGGAGAACGGTTTCGGAAAGGGAATCCAGGTTACACCAGTCATGTACTCTCTTTCTGCATATCAGGAATCACTCTTACACGTCCCACAACAACATTATTTAACCATACTCGGACTAACGCAAACGCGTGTTAATGTCTGGTATCGCTTACAGCATTGAAAATTATGACGTCAGGGCTCCTTATATGATGTATAATTGGAAAATCGACTATTAATCTTTATTCATGCATCATTTATACGATTCCACATCACGGGAATACAAAATCAGTTAAATGCATAATTATTCTCTCTTTGATTTTCAAAATGACTAAATCCCACCTCATGGGATATTTGAACAACTCATGTTCTCTCAAAAATGTATTCTCCACGAAATAACAACAATTATATAATCTTTTCAACTCATGAAAAATTGGATTTCTCAAATCCATTTTCCAATACTCTAATAATTGAACACATCATGTTCAAAATTCTCATAAACCATTATATTTACCTTCTTAAGCGTTCTTCTTTCTCTTCTTACTTTCTTAACAATCGAATGATAAAAACGTGTGGCTTCTTCCGTATCTCTAAAGGCATGCAATGATCAAATTACAGAATCTCTCCGCTAGGGGTCACTGAGGATGTGTATACCTAATTATGATTTTATAATGTTGATTGTAATTACTATTTTATAACACATGTATCGGTCGAACACGTGCTTACTCGGTGTTTATGTAGACCGTCAATTTGATTCAATTTGGCTATTATATTTATGAAATACCTGCTCCACAGGTATTCGATTGAATCATTTGACCGAATTTTCTTTTCTAAGCTCAAAGTGTTCCATCCAAACAGAAAAATTTACCACTTCAATGTGCTTCATTGTAATGAATATTTTACTTCAAGTTATGAAGTCCTGACATAATGGAAAGGATATGTATTAACTTCATGTAATACAGCATTGGCATGATGTTAAGATATTTTTGAAAATATAAAAAATTGACATAACGTAAAGATATGCTCACATCACCTAATGATAAATTGAAATAATAAATGCATATATGCTATAAGGCAGTGATGGCGTTCCATATTGGAGTTTTATGAAGAGACTTACTTTTACACTTGACAGATGACTTTCACATTTTAATGCTTGGAGTTTGTCTATGTTAAAATTGTATAAGTCAGTCGTCAATTGTAAAAGTAAGTCTCTTCATTAAACTCCATTAGAAGGTCATTCTCTAAACGTGAGAAAAAGTACAATTCGCTTGCATAGAACGACATATGGATGTGATTAAGGAGAATTTTTTATATATATTTTTGAGAAAAGTGGGGGAGGGGGTCGATCCACACTAGCTACTTTAGGCTGGCGCCTGTATTAGAATCAGTCAATGATGTCTGAAAATATGATAGCCTACCATGAGCTTATTTAATCAGATAATCATATCAAGACAGCCACATAGCCTCGTTTCTGAAAGGGGGCAGCCTGAGATTTTTTTTACTGACTTACTTGAAAAAGTTGACAAGCAAAAAAAAAAAAAGACATGTCAGAAAAGGAAATTTTTCGAAAGTCCAAAATCCTGGGGGGGGGGGGGGTGTTGAAAAATCTTTTTTTTTTTTTAATGTTTTTCAATGCCAATTTCTTTCATAACCAATTTTTTAACGTTGAATACTACATTTTCCTTATATAACTAAAAGTGGGGGGGGGGGGCAACCAGGCTCTCAATCATGAATTAACAATCACTATACGTTTAATTAATGTTGGGAAAAAAGTTGGAGGCAGATCCCCCCCCCCGTTGCTACGTGCCTGCAGGAAGAAAAAACATAGCTGAAATAGATGTTTAAATTCGTTTTTTTATGGATAAAACGAACAAACGTTGAATATTGAACACTTTCTATAGATGTGATCAATATTTAACCTGAAATTAATACAGTAGTTCTTTTGTAAGCAACAAAATGTTAATCTCTGTTTGTACACTTACATGTATGATAATTTGAAGATCAATGAATCTACATCATATCTCCTGTTCTGAAGGCATTCTTTTCGCCATGTTATGAAGGTAATTTATTTTATCAAAACCTTGGGGCCTTCAAAGGGAAATTTCAATTCAAAATATCCACATCGACCTCTTTAATTGTCAAATTTTATTTTGAACCACAAATATTTTATTTTATTTTCTCAAATTGATCATTGCAGATTCTATTGCTCATAAATATATCAGAAACATACATTTTTATCATTAACTAAAACGAAAGTAGACAGTTATTTTACTACTGTGTAGGGGTTTTCAACAGGGTAAATGTTCGCAATTTGGTTCAAGATATTTTTAATATAGGTGCTCGATCCCATCACAAGCACTTGACGTTCGATCTAAACCTTTAATTCTCTTCATTGCTAAAATTGTCCCATTCTACGTACAGAGATTTACAACAAGTGCCTAGAACTATATAACATACCACAGGTGCTTGAGGACAGGAACCCCCCCCCCCCTTCAATATAGACCCCTGGGCTTTTTCTATTTTTTTTTTCTCATAAAAAATCCTTCATTGCCATATTTCTGATATGATCTGTATACCAGCAAATCGAAATTTACCTAAAACAAACGTTCTATTAAATCTACCCTACATTCTCTATATAAAAAATCAACAAGGTTGCTAGTCCGAAAAATCTGACGTTTTTCTGGCTTTTTTACGATTTTGATATTTTACATGCCAGGAAAACGTCAGAACCGGCGCCATTACGAAAACTGGGAAATCGCCGCCTCCAACCGGAGGCGGCATTCAGAGGTTGATTTTCGATAATTGTAAACCGATTTAAATGCTGAATTCACATTTTATCAACAGTACAACACCTTTAGTACTCACCAACATCGTTTTTATGTTTCGTTTATGAAATGATATAATCCGATGAACACATTTTATCTGACTGTTGAGATTTGTTTTCATTTCGTGCATTTAAAAATCGTGCAAGTTCTGAATCGGAATGTGGAGTGCTCATTTCTTTTCATAGATATTGGTGAGTTCTAGGAGCATTGTGCCATTGATAAATTGTGATTTCGGCATCTAATTCGGTTCCCAAGTATAGAAAATCAACTTCGGGTGGAGACGGTGAAATTCCCGGTTTTCGTAATGGCGCCGGTTCTGACGTTTTCCTGGCATGTAAAATATCAAAATCGTAAAAAAGCCAGGAAAACGTCAGATTTTTCGGACTACAAGGTTGCCAACTCCGTAAAAAGCTTATTGAACGGAAGTAATAAGGAGAGGACTAAATCCCGATGTTCCCTATATACCCAAATATGCGTGTAAAATATCAACAATAGATATATGCTTGTTCTTTTGTACGAATTCTTCATCAGAATTTTTCTTTTAAACGTTTTGTAGATTTACACAAATATTAAAGGAATAGAAGATATTTTTATAAATTGTATTTTTAAAAGGGCATAACTCTCACATGCAAATCAGGTATTTGAAAAATAATTAGAGACATTTCATTTGCATCAGCGGTTTAGAACTCTATTCTCCAAATACATTTAAAAGACATTTTTTAAAGTGTATGACAACCAAATTTCTTCATACGTTTACTTCAAAACAGTGTCTCAGACTTTCTGCAGAAATGTGTATTTTGGTAAAAAGTCTCTCCTCGTCACTTCCGTTCACTAAGCTAAAACGCTGACTGTAGCCTGACATCCTTTCGAAAACTTGGTCATTACGACTGTTCAAATGCCTTAACCTTCATGAGAGTTGGTGGTTAATGAAAAGAATATTCAATCCACAGTATGAGTTGTTGATTTTAGGGGTTCGTTTAGATTTATGAAACGATTCAACAAAAAATCTCGGCAGTGCCTCTCGGTTTGCAGACGAAGTTGGCAACCTTGTTAATTTATATATGGGTCATTTTCAAAAAAAGTCCACTTTTTTGTCTTTTGATCAGAAAAATAGGAAAAACATTTTTTAGAGTGAAAGTTTTTTTCCCGTTGGTTAATATTCATGGTCATACAGCTTATAAGTTATTTCATGATCATCTCCCAGGTGTTTTATAAAAAATATTCTATGCATTCCGAGTAAAATTAAAAATTTATAACGTGCTTATTTAAATGATAGGGAAAATATTACCATGTGAGGATATGTACAAATTTTGCACCTCATATTAATTGAATTTATTTACAGATTAGTTTAATATGATTGTTTTACTTATGCCGTCCACTAAATACTAGTATTATTATATTATACATTTAACGTTCAGGAAGTGACATGTCCCTCCAGTTTATGTCATTCCTGTTACCAAAAAGAAAATTTTAAAATAAAAGTTATCTCACTTTCCTAGGAACTGTTTTCATGATCCACAATATATCATCATTTTCTCTTGTCTCAAGTTTATGAGCGCCATGATTTGAAAGTGAGTAAAGAAAGGGTTCAAAGGTCGATACGTTTGTCTCATTGGTAGAGTATAATGAAAATATGTCCTATCTGTCACCTTCTTAATATGCAAGTACTCTTTAAATTGTTTATTCTGCTAAAACAATTAGATTAACTAAGCTACAAAGAAATTGTTTCAATGTCTCGATGATGCAAAAAGAGTACGTTATACTAACTAATTGGTGATTTATATGAGAAACGTCCATCCTGTTACTGTCATTCCTGTTACCATTAATATGGTAACAGTAAGGAAAACTGGACTTAATATCTTGAGTTTTAACAATAAAAACAAATACTTTTATTTTTGTAAGTAATATAAGTTAAATAACACATGTTAAAAATCTTCGTAAATCATATTGAAATATGTTAGTGCTTCAAATAGTGCCATTACTACTTAAACATGCACTCTTGTAACAGAATGGACAGAAATTGTAACAGGAGGGACAAATTATCCTGGTATTTATATACCAATTTAAGTTTTATCATTTGTTGTTCTTAAATTATGAAAAATTCTTAGTTTTGCAACAGCATAGAGTACCTCTAATAAACAAAAAATTGACGTGATAAATATTTAAATAGCACTTTACAATTAAATTTCGTAACAGGATGGACATAAATGTCTTAATTTTATTGTCTCGAATTTGCCAGATTTGACAAAATCATGTTTTTATTCTACATTTATTTCTCTTTTCCTAACCAATAAAGTTAAAAAAAAGTCAATTTTTCTTTAAAATGTAGATTTCATTGTCCATCCTGTTACACTGTTTTGTCCATCCTGTTACTGTATTGTAGTTCCTGCTACCCGAGTCCTTACTGTAACCAGTATATTTTCCTAGATTAAATTGCTTTGGCAGAGCACCTGTTTAAATAACTTTCTGTAACTGTATATTCTAATCACAAAAATAATGTACAAGAATGTTTTTTTTCAACTATAGCATATAAATATTCAGCAATAAGGCTTTTCATGAAGATAAACCCATAGATTTTGCTTCTGTTTGGTATATGGTAGTTTGACATGCTTTTAAACGCTCATACATTAGATGAATGTCAAACATCTTGGCATTCAATGATATTTTTTTTTCATTTTTTGACGATATACAAAAGATTATTTGATAAAAATTTTGAAATAGAGTTTTACAGCTCTTTTTATGAAGGTAACAGGAAGGACATTAAAATTTAAATGACTAAGATAAAATGTCAATTTTTTTTAAAAGAAATATTTTCTTTTATGCAATACAGTGGATTTTAGGAGTTTATTGCTATATCATTCAAATAAAGTTGAAAAAATCATAATAAAACCACTTTCATTTTTCAAAAATATGTCATTCAAAAAATAGACTTTTTTTGAAAATGACCCATATAGAGAGGGTATATATTTTTCTAAAATGTAAGTTTAAGCAAATTTTCTGAATTGATAGGATAGATTATATCACAAATGTGTCATCCATATATAATTTATGTGAAAAAAGTCTAACAGGCCCGGGGGTCTATATTAAGGGGGGGGGGGTCCTGTCCTCAAGCACCTGTGTCACATACAGGTACAGTACGTACTTGTGGACAGGATTCACCTCCCCCCCCCCATATTCAACCCCTGGGCTTGTTTGACATTTATATTACGAATGATAATGATAACATAGTCTGTAGATTTGTAGAGTGTAACTGTTACAGATTTACAAGGAGTCTTATAAATCCATCCATTTCTGTTACTCCGATTGTAGAATATTAGGTTCTTCTGCAGGAGTCTTGATTTTAGAATATCCCTCATTTTCAAAAGTAATTGTTACACTCTCATTGTTAAGCTTCACTTTTATATAATCTGGTATACTCACATCTTCTGGGGTCGACTCATTTTGACTGTTAACAAATGAACTTGAGAGTCCACTAAAAGAGTCCAGAATTGATCTAAAAAAAACTTGTATTTTCACTAAGATCCATTTTTATCCATTGTGTAGCTATTATCTCCAATAGAATCTGTATGTCGAATCGATTAATTCCCCCTCTGATGTATATATTGTAATGTTCAATGTAATTTTTCATATGCATTCAAAAAAAATCATATGGATTTTTCATAATCCTAAATTCTAGAGGAGTTCCGACCGAATATTCGATGAACTGGTCGTTAGCATGCAGCGAAATGGGTACAAGTGACAAGCTGTTATTCACCTTTTTCAACAGTGATAGCACCAAACAGATTTATTAGATCGGAACGTTATTTTTACGGTCTAAATATAGACTTTTTTTTAATGAATTACAAAAACAGAAGGGTGAAAATAACTTCGCTTTTGTGATAATTTACGGTGCATTTTGTACCTCAGACGGACATGGAAAACGTCTAAGCTCTTTAACCATTTTCCGCCCCATATCTTAGGTGGATTCCACCTTAAATCCTAGGTGTATTTTCGTTACTAGACGTTTTCCGGCTTAGCTCTTAGACGGAATCTGCATTAGTCATGTTAGTCTTAGGATTGTGAACAGTTTAAATTATGACCACATGTTTTATTCCTCTAAACATGCTAAATGACCTTGTTTTCTTAAGGCACTAATCATGCTAATGGGGGAGATATTCGTAAAAAATAGTCTAACATAACTTTTAATCAATTTATTTGACTTCGAGTATTATGCTTTATATAACATTGAATATTGCGTTTCCTAGAAGAGTAAGTTTTTTTTGCTGCCATATTGTATACCAGATATACGTTTCCAATGCGCACCTGCTTGACCCCCTCTACATGGGCGAAAATTTTCAGGCAGAGCCTCTTTTTGGATTCACTGGTCAGTTTGAATGCAGATTTTGAAGGTGATGACTGTTGTCAATTTGGTTGATAGATCTTTATATTTCATTCAGTTAAAAAGGGACTTATGCAAGATGTATGCCTGTAAATTATTATTAAGAAGATGATTGTTCATTCGTTATATGTTTTTGGGAAAAAAAGAGTGACAACGAACTTTAGTGTTATTCTACTGAGCTTTGAAGTGAAGCAAATTATACTCGGCAGTGAACATCATGTGCTAAATGGACAGACAACGGACAAATTTTGATCAGAAAAGCTCCATTGAGCCTTTGGCTCAGGTGAGCTAAAAGTAAGAAATTATACACTTGAAGGAAACGGATAATTTAATTTGCTTACTAATTTCCATAATTATTATAATTGAATGTTTTAAATAATAGAAAAGATAAGACTTTTCTGTAAATCAAACAATTAAAATCATTCGAGTTTCAAAGATATTTAAGATAACAGAGGAAGTTTAGAATCAATCTATCTATAGAAAAATTAGTTTATTCAATTTCTTATAGTTGATGTTTTTAATTAGAAGGTAAGTCACATGATACATCATATAGATTTACAACTTATACATTGTATTGTAATTTCAGACAAACCATATATAACTTTAAGAATCACTGCAGTGTAATGCTAAAATATTTTCTGCCATACAACCAGGGACGTACATAGCATCGTTTTGAAAAGTGGATAAAAACACAATTCAAATTATCTTAGAAATAAATAAAAAACAAAAAATTGCTTTAAAAACCCAAGACTTCGATTACGGGGGCATAAAAAACAAGATGTGTTTGTGAAACACGGATGCCCCCGTATGGCAACATGCCAAATGCAAATTTATATATTGATACCAAACGTAGGGTATTCTTATTGGAAATACAATTGTGAAATAGTAAAGTAAGTCAAGGTTTAAATATTTCATAAGTACAGAAATCTCCAAGGTCAAGGTTATTAGTATCCTATGAAAGGCCTTGCCACAAAAATACACATGAAATGTATGGAAGCTCTAGCCCTTACCGTTCAGAAGTTATTACCAAGGTTAACATTTTTAAAAAGTAGGTCAAACTTACAGGTCAAAGTTGAAGGGTTGCAATCAAATGAAAGGTCTTGTCACAGGGATTAAATATGAAAAGTATGAAAGCAGTAGCCCTAACCCTTTAAAAGGAATGGTCTTTTTAAAAGTAGGTCAAACTGTAGGGTCAAAAGTCTTGCCATAACATGAAAGGCTTTGTCACAAGGATTAAATATGTAAAATATGAAAGCATAAGCAATTAACCTTTTAAAGTTAGGGTCAAGGTTTGCTTTTTGAAAGAAAGTCAAACTCAAAGGTCAAGGTCAAACGGTCAAAGTTCTTAGTAACCAATGAAGGGTCTTTTCACAAGAATTACATATATATTAAGTATGAAAGCCTTATCCCTTACTGTTCAAAAGTTATAGCTAAGGTTAAAGTTTTTTCACAATTAAAAAAATTCTTCAAGGTCAAAAGGTCAAGGTTGTTTGTATCCAATGAAAGGTCTTGCCACAAAAAGTACATATGTGAGGTATAAATGTCCTGGTTACTACTTTTCAAAAGATATTTTGTGTTAAAGTGGGTCAAACTCAAAGGTCAAAGTCAAATTTGGTGGTACCAAAAGAAAAGGTCTTGTCACAAGGAATACACAGGTGAAATATAAGAATCATAGCTCCACTAAATCTAAACTTATGGGCAAGGTTAAAATTGTTGCGGACAAAAAGACAGACAGAGAGACAGACGGACGGACACGACAAAAAACTCCTTCGTTTATGGGGGCAAAAAAAGAAAAGCCTTTTTATGGGGGTAAGGTGGGGTGATAATGCTTCATACTTTTCTCTATATTCCAACTTAACACAGATCCGCGTTTTCGAGGGTGTGTTTTTTCTAGATGAGGGCAATGTCACATTTTACTTGGTATGTATATAATGACTGCATGCAACTCCCCCCCCCCCACTAGATCCGCGCATGACAAAAATTATGTAATTGCTAGCTCTCGAGAGCGCTTGCAAAGTTCTACGGTAGGCCATATGTCTGGAGTACGCATGCTCGGCTTCACAGTCGAATTGGAAAACTTGGGAAAACTTGAGAAAACTTCATGGTCTTCACGATCATAGATTGACTGTACAATAACAATTTCGTTATGTCATTAATTTCAGTTTGATTATGAAGTTTAACGTAAACTACACAAGAAAAACTTGCCAAGATTGGAGACATCTAGCTTGCGATTTACTGTACACCAAACTATTAATCGCGATCAAGTGTCACGACTTACTTTAAGTCACGAATATTAATCGCCGCGAACAATTTATTTTGCTTTGTTTTATAAACATTGTTTCCTTATTTGTGGAAATTATAAACTGACGTATCGCGAATAATAGTTGGTTTACAGTATACCATCTTCCTGGATATATTTCCGTAAACCTCATAAAAAACTTTTATTTCTTTTCAAAATTTGTTGACAAGAGACAAAAATCGTTTGTTAAAATGCAGTTCCACACTGATATATTTTAATTCTATAAAATTACACTTCACAAAAAATTATAACTCTATTAACTATCACACTCCAGACTCATTAAACATTAAAGAATTCAGCAAAATAAATTAGTTGATCACGAGCCTTTCTTTCTATGTTTAAAATTGCTACGGTACTAGCATATAGATCACCAATTTTCTTTTTATGCGCCTGGATCGAAAGATCCGAGGCGTATATTGTTTTTGTCCTATCTGTCTGTTTGTCTGCAAACTTTATCCATTACCTTTGAACAATGAATGGTTAAGACTTCATATTTGTTATGCATACTCCACTAATAAACTACTTTCTAATAATACCAAGGTCAATGACCTTGTGACCTTGACAGTGATCCATATGCTAAATAGCTTTTTCGAACTTTGTTGCTATCTTCATTTAATGATAAACTTATTGCAGCCCGGAGGACCGGGCTGCTCTATACATATAAGTTTAATTGTTGGTGTATGGGGATTGGGGTGGGAGTAGTTATTTAGAATTAAAGGTTTTCTAAACATTGAAAAGATTGTTAATCAGAACGTTTTTTTCCGTTTATAAATTACGAGATAAATAATATGTTTACTTCCATAAAGTGAATCTGTAAAATTATATATGTTTTTCATATTTAATAAATAAAGTTGCTTACAATTAACTATCAAAAAACGACAGGTCCCTTTTTTTAGAACATCGAATTTTACTTCTCGGATAAAAACGAACTCTGCACAGTTCATGTTTTATGTTCTAAAATTGAAAATTAATACACTTTATATATATAGGTGATGCATGTGTCTAACTTCAATTTATATTTCATGCAGCCAACATTTACTTGAGGAAATGAACAAGTTTAAAATGGTATCGTTTTTGATTGATTTTTATCCGACTACAAGTTTTCAAAATATTCGCGACTATCGTTTCCATCAATTTGACGCATGCCTTTTATCGAAGCGGTTTGATGATCAAGACTCATTTTCATTGTTTACTTTATATTTCTCCCGGGCGACAATTGATGGTTACATCAATGTTTTCTTGTTTTATATTATGTTATGATATTCAATACGCATTTTCGTAGAGGTAGGCCGAACCCGATCATTAAATTTTCTGTATAACAGTTATGACTTAAAAACTGCACAGACAGGCGGTCTATGTTCCTGTTTTCTGCTCTAGGAATTAGTTATATGTGACTGCAAATTAATGGGCAGTCGGACTACTGGGCTGTCGGACTATCGGACCGTCGGACTATTGGGCTGTCGGACTATCGGACCGTCGGACTATTGGGTTGTCGAACTATCGGACCGTCGGACTATTGGGCTGTCGGACTATCGGACCGTCGGAATACTGGGCGGTCACCCCTCGGTACAGGAATAAATGTGGAAAACAACGGTAAGTTTAATTTTAATCCGTGTCCCCCCCCCCCTCTCTCTCTCTCTCTTTTTTATTTCGTATGAACAGCCAAAATTTGGAGTCCACCATTACTCTGTTAATTAATTCCAATAGCATTGAGGTTCCATACATTCACAATACACTCTACACTAACCAAGATCTTTTTAAAAAAATGCACATAAAATTTCAGGCGCCATTTCTTATTGCCAAATAAATGGTAGCCTCAACTTCCCTCCACCCCCACCTGCAAATTTTCTCAATATTATTAGTGTTTTCCTTTAGGAGTAAACTCTGAAAAAGTACAGAGATAAAAAATAGGAAAAAAACTAATTTAAAATTAATTTATTGGTCAATTAAGTGACATGTCCTTTTCTTATTTTAATGTGTTTTCCGGAAATATGATTTCGGAAATCCCTTTAACATGTTTAAAATTAGCGACCGTCACTTACTTCCAGTTTTAAAATCACGGCTGGAAATTTTGTTATGATTTGTGTCTAAGCACTGTTTTAACCAGTGGTTAGTGGAATTGTTACACAAACACCCTTTTAAAAGCGTAGTTTGCTGCTTAGTTTGGATCAGGAGTCAGGTTTGAGATCTGTAAGTCACCATTTACATTCCAAAACATACATGGATAAGAGTATTATTCATATTATGATATAAGTTAGATCTACATATTCCATGAGCAGCTATTTATTATCATTTGATTATACATGTTAATTAAAAATATATTTGTAGAAGGGGTCTTATGTTAGTACCTTTTTCAAATGTATGAAAATTATGAAATAATTGAATAAGAGATTAAAACCTCTTTAATATTGAAATTGTAAATATTAGGATTTTCTGCAGTGTTACTACATTTCAGCACTTCGAGCTGTACAAGTCCTCAGCGATTATTGCTGATAAAGGTAAAATGAGGTTAGCGGCAACTACAGCAAGTCAGAATGAAGGCCAGAAGCCACTGTCCATCCACCCTTACCAGTAAACGGGCAATACGCCAGTTTCGAGATTGTAACTCTCCTACGATAGAGGTGCAAAAAGTGTCCATTTCGGCAGGGAGGTGGGACAGGTTGTTTCTGTATACAAACGTGCATAAATAAATAAACGATATTTATGGCTTTTAAAATTTATTTAATGTTATAAAAAGATAATGATATTAAGCAGCGATGCATTTGACGATTTTATCAAGTTCAACTATTCATATTTACAAATCTACTTTAAATTATAGGTACTTGAAAACGAAAGAAACGTCGTAGTCTTAATAAGTCTTGATTGTACAAACTTATAAAAAAAAAAGTTTTTGTGGTTTTTTAGAAGCTATAATAAGGAAAAGAATCAATGTGTCATTTAGATCGCCTACGTGCAATGATCAGATTTATGTGTACCGTTTTTATTAGGGGTCCAAATTTCTTCCCTCGTCTGAAAAATCTTGCTTCCACCAACATTTTCTTTTTTGTTACGATTTTTTTGCTTTAAAAAAATTACGTCTTCAATAATTTCGGTTATTTTTTTTTTTATTTTTTTTTTATACAAAATTTTATTCACATAAGTGAATGGGATTGGGCAGCAGGCAAAGCCTATTTTAGCCCTCTCCCTAGAGTTTCGGTTATTCTCGAAATGTAGAGTGCATCCTGACAATCATGTAGTAATGATAAACCAGTATATCGATGATACAATGTATCCAATATATAAATATCAAATATTTGTCCCACCTGTTTGTTTACGCGGCAACGAAAACTCCCCTCCTCAACGAAAGATCACACCAAGGGAGATAATCTCGAAACTTGCGTATTCTGTTCTTCTTTGAGAGCTTGCTGAAGATTCATGGGAAAAAGGAATGCAATCTAACAAGTGCTTCATTCAAATGTAGTGGAGATTAACAGGATCCAGTTTATCTATGGATGTAACCGGCTGACCGCCACAGTAGGTTATGAGAGGTAAGAATACATGAAGATATCATACAACTGATTGATATATATGAATTATTATTCTTATATTATGTAAGATTTAGTGTTGAGAAAAATCACACAAGAATGTTTGCATCCTAGCTGATCTGTAATGCAGAATGGAATTCATAAAAGAGTCATTTTATTGAAAAATGTTGAAGAGTTTTTAGCTCACCTGAGCCAAAGGCTCAAGTGAGCTTTCTGATCACATTGTGTCCGTCGTCCGTCCGTCTGTCCATCCGTCTGTCCGTACGTAAACTTTTCACATTTTCGACTTCTTCTCAAGAACCACTGGGCCAATTTTGACCAAACTTGGTACAAAGCATCCTTGGGTGAAGGGGAATTTAAATTGTAAAAATGAAGGGCCAAGTTTCTTCACAAGGGGAGATAATCAAGAAAAGACAAAAATAGGGTGGGGTCTTTACAAAATCTTCTTCTCAAGAACCACTGGGCCAGAAAAGCTGAAACTTATGTGGAAGCATCCTGGGGTAGTGTAAATTCTAAATTGTTCAAATCATGACCCCCGGGGACTGGGCGAGGACACAATGGGGAATCAAAGTTTTACATAGAAATATATAGGAAAAATCTTTGAAAATCTTCTTCTCAAGAACCACTGGGCCAGAAAAGCTGAAACTTATGTGGAAGCATCCTGGGGTAGTGTATATTCTAAATTGTACAAATCATGACCCCCGGGGATTGGGCGGGGCCACAATGGGGAATCAAAGTTTTACATAGTAATATATAGGAAAAATCTTTGAAAATCTTCTTCTCAAGAACCACTGGGCCAGAAAATCTGAAACTTATGTGGAAACATCCTGGGATAGTGTAGATTTTAAATTGTACAAATCATGACCCCCGGGGGTTGGACGGGGCCACAATGTGGAATCAAAGTTTTACATAGAAATATATAGGAAAAATCTTTGAAAATCTTCTCAAGAACCACTGTGCCAGAAAAGCTGAAACTTATGTGGAAATATCCTTGGGTATTGTAGATTCTAAATTGTTCAAATCATGACCCCCGGGGACTGGGCGGGGCCACAATGGGGAATCAAAGTTTTACATAGAAATATATAGGAAAAATCTTTGAAAATCTTCTTCTCAAGCACCACTGGGCTAGAAAAGCTGAAACTTATGTGAAAGCATCCTGGGATACTGTATATTCTAAATTGTACAAATCATGACCCCCGGGGGTTGGGCAGGGCCACAATGTGGAATCAAAGTTTTACATAGAAATATATAGGAAACATCTTTGAAAATCTTCTTCTCAAGAACCACTGGGCCAGAAAAGCTGAAACTTATGTGGAAGCATCCTGGGGTAGTGTAGATTCTAAATTTTTTCAAATCATGACACCTGGGGATTGGGCGGGGCCACAATGGGGAATCAAAGTTTTACTTAGAAATATATAGGAAAAATCTTTGAAAATCTTCTTCTTAATAACAACTGGGCCAGAAAAGCTGAAACTTATATGGAAGCATCCTGGGGTAGTGTAGATTTCAAATTGTCTAAATTGTGATCAGTGGCGTAGGGTGGGGTCACAATTTGTATTACATGGGGGAAATCTAGTAAAGGACAGAATTGTCAAAGGCTTCTCAGGTGAGCGATGTGGCCCATGGGCCTCTTGTTTTAAGATGACAAATTCATCTCAGTTTTGTATTTTCTTTACAGACTTCATCATGTGTTGTTTGAAGAATGGCAAAGGAAAGCTGGAATCATGGAAAAGATAGCTAGGTTATACCACTGATAACTTAGGAAAGAGAACAATATAAATGACACACTATTTCCTTACAGACAGAAAGAATTTTGTGAAAATATTCAACCAGTTGTAAATTAACAACTAATTGTTAAATCAAGTTTTGGTACAATATTTTTATCTTTTAATTTCATGTGAAGGCAAGGTAGGACATTTTCAAATGTAAACATGTTTTGTAGTCATTGAATTTTTAAGAACTAAAAAATGAATGATATATAATTTGTATAATTAATTTTTTTTTAATTGTTAAGTTTGTAAAAGTCTGAAACAACAACATCTGATACACTGTGATAAGAACATGTAGATTATGTAGACATTAATGCAAAATCCCTCTAACCATTAGATGGAATACCCCTTGCTAGTAAGGCGGAATACGACTACCTGAAGTTAGGCGGAATACGCCTTACAAGTTAGGCGTAATACACCTATTGTAAGTAAAGCGGAATACGCCTTGCAGGTCAGGTGGAATACGCCTTGCAGGTAATCCATATTAGGAAAGGCAGAATACGACTTAACTCATTTAAATATTTCGAGCCCTATTACGCCCTGACTCCACCTGGACTCCGTCTAATAGTCTTATTAAGTTCCTTATAGATGATAGGCGGATTCCGTCTTCTGAATTCCGCCTGGAGTCAGGGCGTAAATTTTTGTACAAGATATTTCAAATATATTACATATATATACAATATATACTTATTGCTCCCCATCACAGGCACAGGACGTTCTAAACCCTTAATTTTCTTCATTGCTATAATTTTCTTATTAGAACGTACAAAATTTTAATAGTGCATAGATACAACGATCGATATGTATGGCACGCCACATTCACAAAAATGAACTAAACATACATGTAGTTTCACTAGGTTTATCGTTTGTAAGCTATAGTTTACAAAGTCAATTTAATCTATATTTTACATATGTAAACCAGGCGCGTAGCATCGTTTTTGAAAGGTGGGGGGGGGCAACCTGAGAAAAAAAATTCTTACTTGAAAAAGTTGACAAGCAAAAAAAAAAAAAAAAAAAAAAAAAGAAAAATTTAAAGTTGCCAGAAGTCGAAAATCCTATTTCGGGGGTGGGGGGGGGGGAGTGGGGGGTTGGGGGGGGGAGGGGGGGTAGTGGCTAATTTTTTTCATGACCAACCATCTTTCAATTCAAAATTTTTTGAGTAAATTTTCTTTATAACACTACACTGCTGAAATGTGGGGTGGGGTGGGGGGCAACCTTCCCTTCAGTAAACATTTTCTATAGTAAGGGTAATGTCGGGAGAAAAAGTGGGGGGACCAGGCCCCCCCTGCCCCCCCCCCCCCCCCACCCCGATACTACGTCCCTGTAAACCATAGTTAACGCGATAATCTATGTTTCACAACCGTAAACTATACTTAACACCGAAAACAATCATTTGTGATTGCAAAAAATAGATTATTTGATAAATACAAATTCATGATTTGTTACCTTTTTATACCTCTTAACTATATTGAACGAACTGATAAATATAGTTTCACGATTTGTGAAACTTTGATTACCAACTCTTACCTATATACTTTAAGATTTTAAATTTTAATTTACAACTGTAAATTTATTTTTATCAACAAATTCTATTTTAAACGCTTTATTACGGACAGATAAACTTAGATTTGCATTCGTAAACTATAGTTAACAACCGTAAAATATAGTTTTACAGATGAAAACTATGCTTAACAAATTTTTAACTATAGATTAATACGGTTTGTAAGCTATAGTTTAAGTCGATAAACCTTGTTATCAACTGTGAAACTATATTTAGCTCATTTTTGTGATTTTGGCGTGCCATAAATATGTCAGGTCTATATCACATGCACTGGTACAATACTTCTGGACAGGATTTTCAGTCCCTGAGCTTGTTGGACATTTCCTTTTTAAAGGTACCTGGATACAGATTTGAAGTTAATATTTTCTGTATAATATCACAATTTATATACATGTATTTTACATGTAATAGCATTTTACTCAAAAAATAATTAAAAATCTTATTTCATTTAAAAGTTATTACAACTAATTTTTTTGGCGGGTTTGATTGGCACATCCTTGTACTTTCACAAATTTTAACTTTATTCTTAATACTTAGGGAAACTGGCAATCTTGTGTATTAATGAGAAATATTGAAATTAAAATCCAGAAGTATATTACAAATGATAATAATAATATTACTGTTTAAGGTCACATATATACACTTATTACAAGTTTAATTATTAAGTATACATGTAGTTGCATGTTATAAATGTGTACCATAGAATTAATCAGGAAAATCCCTATAATCGTTCAAAATAAAAAATACTACACATTTTAAAGACTAAGATTTTTCTTATATTAATATACCAGGTATAGTGGGGTATCTTTGTGAGTGTATTTGGGGAAGGAGGGGCTGTAAATAAATACCTTTTGTCATTATTTATATATACAGAAAAGGTCTATTTCTGGTTAACAAAGTTAGATGTAAATAACAAATCTTTGGTGAATGTGCTTTGAGGTACATAAATCTATGCCTTGCATGGAATGGTTATGATGGAAAAGGTTCAAAATCGGTATTATCCAATTATATACTTGACATTTTAGCATTTCGTTTTATTTTGTCATTAGTTTTCTCAGATGAGAATTCATTATCAGATTCCTGAAAAATGTTGTAAAGAAACTATAGACTGAAGACTTCATAAACTGATTAGTAAAAGAGCATGTACTGTAGAAATATCTGCTTTTGTTATAGGTTAGTTTTTAAACATGAGTCCCAGCATAAAAGTATTCTCTGTCGACTGGATTTTTTTACTTTTAAATCCCGAGAACTTGTTGTAAAACAAAACGAAAATAGCCTTTTGTTAGCCTTTACCCTGGTGAGCTTGAGATGAAAGATACCACAGAGTCTGACACTTCTGTTTCATATTTGGATATAGTACTTGAAAAGGGCGTTAATGGTAAGCTCTATGATAAACGTGATGACAATAACTTTTCTATCGTCAACGTACATTACTTATGCAGCAATATGCCTTCATCATTTGCGAACGGAGTATATATATCTCAGTTGATTCGATACGCAAGAGCATGCTCTACGTATGAACAATTTCTAAAACGAGATGAATTATTGACAAGCGAGTTGATGAAACAACAGTGACCTTGTCAGCAAATACAATTTATCATTGAGTCTAATGCTGACTGATGTTTTTCATCCCAATTGTTAGTCTATTATTTATACACTGAATTGATTTTTCCCGTTATTTCCTGATCATGACAAGGAGCACACGGTGAGTGTGGCCGGTCGACAGGGGATGTTCACTCCCCCATGGCACCTGGTCCCACCTCTGATGTTTCGGGGGTCCTTGTTTGCTTTGCTCTTATTTTGTATTGTTTTATGGACTTTGAGATTTAATACTGTTCGTTATCTCTATATCCTTCTTTTAGTATAGGGTTTTATTTCCCAAAATCCTCACTTAAGATATAATTATATTCTCAAATAAATCTAAACAATTCTTAAGTACATGTAGCAAAGAAATTGATGCAGCATGAAATATGTACATGAGGTATATAAATGTATAAAAAAAAATCAAGGTATTTATTTCCTTATAATAATCTACACATTGACTAAATGAAATCTACATTTTATAATGTTTCTTTTGGCGATAATTGGAACAATCTGTGATAAACTCCATGGACGTTACACATATCTATCGTCACACAATTCTATCTCAATCGTCTGCGGGACATGACGTCTTGTTTTAATGATCCATTACTAAGTCTCAATATGGCCTGTTAAAAGAAAAAAACTGTTATGTAAAAAATATAACTTAATCATTCTCTTTAATTGCAGTACATTTTATTTCATAAGAATATCAGTCATTTAAATAACAGTTAATTAATTCATTTAATTAATAAATATTTATTCTTTTAAGAAATACAAATTAAATAAAAACATGTTTTAAGTTCATAAGGCAGAAAATTAAACAAGGACTGATTTTTACCTGCGAAAGGTCTCTCCATTCAGATCAAAGTTGTCCTTCTCCTTGACGTTGGTTGTCTGTGTTTTATGTTCCAACTCATTCCTGTAGATTCGTATTCTTTCTACGTCATCAGTTGGGAGCTTCTGTCCTATTTCAGATTTCTTTCCCCAGCCGTTGGTTGGTGGAAGGAGGTTTGGGCCATAGTTCCTCAACAATTTGTACATAATGGTTACATCAAATGTGGAGGAAGTGGGAATCGATTTATCAGCTGTGTGGACATACATTGTATAACAGAGAAATTATTCGAATTTAAATAAGCAAATCTGCTGTATACTCTTAAATATGCTTCTGCTCTTTGTTGTGATATCTTTTACATAAGATTATGATAAATCAGTATATGACGCATCAGAAGTACCATATAGCGGGTTATTTTAGCGGGGTGATTATTTTGGCGTTTTGATGGTAGCCGGCTAAAATTTTAATCGCTAAAATAGTAAGTTTTCTTCTAAGTGTTCATCTGCAAAGAGCTGGAACTCTATGTCCGCTAAAATAAATTACGCCAAAATGAATGGCATACCTTTGAGCAGGTAAAACGCCAAATTTTACACTCGCCAAGAAAACCCGCTATACGGTATTATAGTGACGCCTGTTTTGAGTATAAAAAAATATAGGTGAAAAGAAAAGTATACAATCATGTTTAAGGTTTTGAAATTTGTGTCCAACCCTTTAGCACACAGATAAAATTTGTACAAAATAGAAAGGTTAAGAAGATATGGGGCGTCACTTCTTTTGTAGAATACCTAGGAAAAAGCAGAGGACATTGATCTTGATTCATTTTATATTGTCCAAGTTGTAGATTGTCCTTGTTTGAAGTAAGTGTTGTAACCAGGTCTACAGGTGGAAATATTCTGTCAAAATAGATCTGCAATGCGTCTCTTCCTATCTTTGTGACTTTCTCAAATGACTTGAAATTCATTTTTTTTCAATTCTGGTTCGGAGAGATGAGTGCAGTCATCTTGATCCATTAGGTCATCTAAATCTGATAAAATATTAAAGACAATTAACGTTATAAAACCGATAAAAAATCATTTTAAATAGGTAGCATGTTAAAGTAGAATGTTTGCTACATTTTGCTATCATTATAATATATTATACCTGATAATTCCGCTTAAATAAATCCTTATCTAGGGGGAAATTATTAAACGTAAAGAAAACAAAATTTTTAGTGCAATTTTTCATTATTTTTTTTTACTACATTTAACATTTCTTGAAGATACCTGAAATCAAAGAAAACAAAATTTTAAGAGCAATTTTTCATGATTATTGTTTATTACAGTTAACATTTTATAAAGATACCTGAAATCTCAGCTATAACATCCTGAAAGAAAGAAAAATTAAAATATGATAAATATATGTTTCTTGAAATATACAATGTACATACATGTATACATAAACAATTATGCATGTAAGCTAATACGTATCAACTGATTCAAGATTTTGCGTTCATTATGGAATAATAAGGAATATTGTGCGTCATCCAAAATAAAATTATTGTTTATATATAATTTACACATTCTTTTTATTCCCCTTCCATTTCTCTAATTTAATGTCATTGTATATTCATATACAAGTTCATTGCAAAGCATTAACAATTCCACTCACCAGTTTCCAGTAAACAAGAAGAGCTGATTCACTTAGAATATGATGATTGACCATCCCATGTCTTGGGTACCTTATTCTCCCTTTTTTGTAAATATCTTTCTCTTCAACAAAACAGTCATCTTGTTCTCGAAACACTTCCTGATTTCTACATTGGTACCCAACAGTGTACATGTCAATTTTCTTATGAAAATTTCCTACGAGTTCTCTGAGGAGCCTTTCAACAGTATCATGCACATTCAGTGCAACTTCTTTTATGACAAGGACGTTGGTTGGTTGAAATATTTGAAGCTAAATTGAAGAATTGTTCACAGCAAGAGCCACTACATGCTCTTTATAAGCAAAGCAAGCCACATTTTTGTACAAACAAATTCCATTGTCCTCCAGTACCGTCCATTCTCCATTGGTCCTCGTTAAACAAGCAACGATAAGACGAAAGTAGAAAAGCCACGGCAAAAAATGGAATCGAAAGACTAATACGGATGTTTTTCGTTGTATAGACAGGAAATATCTTTCTTCTGTTATTCCACATGAACGCTTGCTCATACATGGAATGTAGTGTGCATAGTTACCAACAGCTATCAGACCAAGACGCTGCATATACTGGAGAAGGTTGTTTTTTACGTGATTGCGATTCCAAAGATCCATTTTAAAATGTCTATTACTCCATAGGCCAGTTAAGAGTTAAGAGTTTGTCAAGAATAAAACCACTTTTGTTGAAATTCTCCCAGTCAATTGAATTTTCTGCAGTGTCCCTAACATGGTTAGGGTCAGTAATGACATTTTTGAAGGAATTTATAAACCACTGGATATCAATAATGACCATTTCAGACAGATTGGTGTCATCGAAATATAGAACAAGCCCTATGTCATGAAAGTATTTAAAACGTCTCTAATTTGGTCATATTTTTCTTTGTTTTCACCAAAACATTTTCTCAAAACTTCATTCCGTGACATCATCCCTCTTTTTCGTCTTCTGTTTTCACGAAGAACAACTTCGCACAGAGCCCAGTCAGTGGGAATGGATTCCTTCCATCTATCTTCTTTGGCAATAGTAACCATACACTTTCCTAGTTCTGAGAGTGAATCATTGCGACATGCGCCATCTGACTGAAATCCCAAAACAAAGCACCTCTTTTTGTCCAAGTGTGTTCTCAAATGTTTGTTAAAATGTAGTTGATCCAGAATGCTGTTGTAGAACATATCAGAATTCTACAATACATGTATTACAGAAATATTTTAATCTACTAAGGCAACATGTATTGACTTTTAAAAAATCCACAATAAAAGTTTTAATTTCTAAATGATAATTCCTATACAAGTAATTAAATAAATCTTCAAATGTGAAAAAAAGAATAAAAAAATGCCATTCCTTTAACTCTGTCCAGATAAGTCCCAATAATGATAACAGGACCATCACTGTCACAATAGGTGTGAACCGACTCCAGGCAAAACAGGAGGTACTCTGTGAAATACACAAATCTGATAGAATTAAATATATTGATAACTTTGTTCGAGAAAAGTATGACAAAAACCTAAGCGTCATTAGGTGTTATAAGTACAATTTCTCATTTTTGTGTCATATACTGATATACATATACAGTATGACTTGTGTAGACTCTAAAAGCCTATCAATTAACTTTCTTCTCTGTTCTTTCTTAAATAGTCTGCTTAGTCTACATGTACACTGTATGACCTAGTTTGTGATTCACCCTCGAAGTTACTATATAATCAGTCAAACAAAATATTTCCCTTTAAAATGAGTACCAGAAAACAATATTCCGCTTACAAAAAAAAATTACAAAACTCAAGAGTTTAATAACTCTCATAAACAGCTGTCATCATTTTTGTACAGCACAATCTTAATGGAAGGAATACCAAACACGATACAACTGATATTACATTGCCATTACATTGTGATAAAATGGGTGTTAATAAAACTTGATCCCGCATTACCAGGTGTATAATGTTTGCCTGTTTTTGTATCTAATAAAGGATTCAAAAGGACATTCAATATTATAAGTATTATGATACTAACCCTCTCTCCTAATTATTAAAATCTGATATTCTCTTGAAGGAAGTGCTCGATTGATTGATTGATTGTATATTGTTTAACGTCCCTCTCGAGAATTTTTCACTCATATGGAGACGTCACCGTAAACCGGTGAAGGGCTTCAAATTTAGACCTATACTCGGCACTTAGGGCCATTGAGCAGTGAGAGATCTTTATTATAGCACCTACTCTGAAATGGGACCCCCGTTTTTAAGGTCATATCCGAGAGACCCGTGACTTTCACTTCTGATGCCGATTGCTTGGCGAAGGAAAAGTCAAAACCTATTTTCATGTCTTAGGTTTGACGCGGCGCTGTTAACGAGAATCGAACCCAAACCTCCCGATGACGAAGCGAACGCTCTACCATTAGACTACAGTAAACAGGTGAAGTGTTTGAAAACCGACCTTTGTGAAAGAATTACATAAGGACTCGCATAGGTACATCATCCTATGCAGAGCTTAAAAATCGGGAAAACTGTAAATGAATCTCGGTGAATAAATACTAATTTTCTTTTTCATACACTCTAACATACAGTCATCTTTTATTAATATTGTAAACATTAATCTTCATCGATAACATCATATTTAAGGAATGTTTTTAAGTTTTGTATGAGTTGTTGGTGTGTGAATCACACAGACTTGTCAGGTAGGCATATTAAAAAAATATGCGTACGTGCAAGTCTGTGAGATCCACACACCAATAATTCACACTTAACTGAAAAACATTCCTTCTATTTACATTTTACATGTTTGGGAGCAACTAAAATTTGCTTAATATTTGAATTTCTCGCTTCCCTTTATCGTTGCATTTTCACTAACGTCGTTGCAGCCTCATTGTGACGACACGTTAACGCGCGTTTCTCTGTGTATATTTCTACGCGTGAGTATACACGAAAATGGTTTTCAAATCAATTACACAGTTGGCTTACTAGGAAAACACAGCGAATGTAAATATACTAGATTGATATGCAGTTTCTCTGTGCTTGAGAGGTACGAGGGCTGTTCAATAAATAATGTCCTGAACTATATAACATACATTACAGATATCAAATGACATTAAACTTGACTTTCTCTTATCATTGAATCTTTCATGAATCTATAACAGTTTATGTGACCACTTTTCATCACATAGTTTTATCGTGAGAAGCTTGGAAACAAGGGCTTTTCGAGACACTGCATTATAAATGAATGGTAAAGAATCGGTAAACTGGAGTGAAAATAAAATCTTTATTATAGCTTTCGTAAAACTCGTTAAAAATCCCAAAGAAATATTCACTGAAATAAATGACATTTACAGCAATCAATGCCTGTTTTGTAGACAAAAGAACAGGCAATTTTCAATGATCAAAAATTATATAATGGGCATCAAAAATGGGTACCCTCCTTGCCAACAAAAATTATAACAACTTATGTACTGGTTGCCAAATTTCAACAAATAATATTTGATGATGTATGATTGACTTTAAGACACATAGCAAATCTGATAGACATCATATCGGGAGCAGTTTACACTGTTTTTAGGAAACGTTTGACGGCAAGAAAGCTTGGCACTCAAAGGTCACCCTATATTTTTAAAAATGAGTGAAAACGACAGCGTATACGAAATTCTTAACTATTATTTTAAAATATCAATAATTTTAGTTATCCAGGTTTGTTTTATTTTGAAATAGATATTGGAACATGAATCTATTGATTAAAACCCCCAAAACAAATTCTACCATAAGATCTACTTGATAAAAACAGCGAATGTCTGACAAGAGCACATAAATTCAAGGGCATAAAGACAGATTTATATGTAATTTTTTAAAAAATTAGTGGTATTGTTGTTCAAATTCGTATTCGAAGAGACAGTTTAATTTCTGGAGGAGTATAGAAAGCAATTTTTTTGCAAAAAAATCAATAGGTTTTTTAGAGGAAGGACCCAGAATCAGGAATCCACTACATTGAATTTCTTAAAGACAGCGTCCAAACCCGCATGCCATGAAGAGTAAAGGGGTTTGGGGGATAAACAGAAAGTTAGTCTTTTTTCACATGAACAATATTCGCCAAATTTTTTACCTTTTCACTTGTTTCTATTTTCAAACTTGAAAAAAAAACACCTATCAGAGGGAAGAAACAAGTCCGGGAAATCATTGGATCTGCCATTTTCCAGTATACTAAGGGCCATACCCAAAAATGAGTTCTAACAACAATCAGAAATTGGATAAAAAATTTTACTGACATGTATTTTACGTAAAAGAGATTAATTAGTAAAATCATGAAGACTTAAACATTGAAAAGCGTCTCTTGCTTCTTTCTGAGCACCGAGGACATTATTTATTGAACAGCCCTCGTATATGAAGATCAATCTATTAAAGCTTGTATATATGAAAATTATAATTAAATAAGCGTGACCTGACTAAGTTGAGTCATGGTTTAAAATGCATGAATCAAAATTTTACAGTATTATTCAAGTGAAAGCAAATAGGCCTCGTATAAAGCCGCAGTATTGCTCATTTATACATAAAATAAAATCTAGAAAATCGCAAAAGTTCAACGATATCCGCTTAACTAGAGATTATGATTTTTAAGACAAGTGTATCTATTGTCCTTATCAATTTGAAAAGCGCCATCTAGCAACAAGTGCAAAGCATTGTGCTTCCTTTATCAAGGTGGTCACTAAAATGATTAAAAAAATATTGGTCGCTTACCTCCGTACGTCCAAGCCGTAATAATTTAAAACCATCATTTCATAACAATATTCTATAAATACAAACGTGTTTGTAAAGAAAATTGCATTTCTTCTGATATAATATCTGGTGATCGAAACAGTATGTACATGTACATATCCAACCTTGACATATTAGAATGACTATGTCAGCATCATAAATTTAGCAGAACAGAAACCATATTGATACAGAATCATGCAAGTGTATCATGAAAAATGATGCAAGGTCAAGTTATTTTATTCTTTTTCTTTGGAATGTTCTAAAAGATTTTCCCTTGTGTTCATTGTAAAACTTATACCTAAAGTGGCCAAAATCAAAATGTGGGAAGCATGCTTTGTACAATTTGAATTTCCACTACAAAGGGGTGTTTTCCTTATGATAAAGTTGAATGGCTCTTGCTTTTTTAGAGGAATTCTTTTATAGAAAAACACGAGAAAAGAGTTTTATCAGAATAAGCTTTCAAAAATGTGAACAAACATATTTTGCAGTATACTTTTAGGCAGAGTTTGATACCGCATGCTTTTTGAAGATGTCAATTATGAAGATGTCCTTAAGCTTAAGACCTGATGTCTTAAATGTATGATAAATATATTTGGTAAATCAAATATTACACGAAGCATTTCAAAGACAGCAATGTTTAATATCGGATTTCTTATTTTTAGGGGGGTAAATTATTAATTGAGATCACTTTTCCTTTTAGGCCATAGAAAATATAAGTACCTGTTAAGAAACATTTGTCTTCTAGAATTTCAAAGATGTCCTCATGTACCACTAAGCCAATGGTAGATTAAACCCGTTTTAATTCCTCAAGAGATCTCTCCTGTAGTCGTTTTAGCAGGGTAGGTTTTCCAGCACCAGCACAACCAACAATCATAGCACGGGCCCTGTGGATCGTTTGTGTCCCTTTCTTTGCACATTTAACATATCTGCACCTTGCACAATGGAATATTTACTAAAAAGGAATATGAAATAGATCAAAAACTCTACGGACATATTCACCAATGGTTTAGACATCACTGCTGTCATCATAGTAAAAAGATGAATACAATGGAAATGGTTTCCAAGGAATTTATCGGTAACCATCGTCATTAAGATGTATGCTCATAATAATGACAAAGAAGCAGATATTTTTGTTTTTTGTTTTTTTTTAATTTGAAATGAACTTTGTTGTAAAACCAATAGATTAGCATTTTACATTAGCATTTCTTTTCTTAAAAACTTCCAAAATCAAAATCAAAATGAAATTTCAAGTTCAAAATGTTAAGAAGCTCAATTTAAGATGAACAAAAATTGCCTTGCAGTTAAAACCTAGCTCTATTCAAGATTCGTTTTGGATTAACTTCAAAAGATAGCAAGATACAAAAACCACAACATTACTGTCTTTTTGCCTTCCTTTCATGGAAATGATTTGTTTGATACCTCGTGGTATGAATCATTTTCCATATAAAGACTTAAATATTCTTTTTATGCTTATGTTTAATTAATTTTTGTTTCATATTGACCTTCAGTATTTTACATACATATAAGTAACAAGAATTTACATGACATTTTAATTAAAATTTACAAAGAAAGAAGCCCTCATAGTCTAAAAAATTGAAATTCAATTAATTTTTTTTTACATAGCATACATATATTATCATCCTTCAAACGAAGGTAATATTTTTTTTCATTAATGTGTAACTTATTATTCTTTTGCAAAAAGAATTTCTTAATTCTTTCACTGAAGTACATCTTAAATAGTTTCAGGGAAGTGACTTAAGTAAAATTGAAACGAATAATTGTCAAATGAAGCGAATTACAAGAAAATACCATACAAAAATAGTTATCAACTTCACACAGAAATACAAAGATTGTTCCCATGTTCTAAACTGGTTATATTTGTTGTGTCTGTAATGGAAAACAAGTGAAAACTTTTCCAACACTAATTTGTCCAATGTATTTCAAACAGTAGAAGAGATTATGCAACGCCATGGGCATCGAATTGAAATCGAATCATAAGGATACTTAAAAAACACATAACCTGACGTTAACCTTGTCAGAAAAGACATTCTATATCCAGCTTTTACAATATCAGTCCCCTGGCTATTAAATAAGGTTTAAGGTTAGGATGTAAAGCAAAGAAGGGGAACTAAAAAAGATTATTTTTTTGAAAGAGGGACCATATTCAAATATGTCAACTAGATATTTACATTGATTTATGACAAAAAACTTACAAGTGTCACAAACAGTGTCTTTCAACTCTTCATCATTTAATGTGACGTGTCTTACTATGTCTATTCAAATTGTACTGATTAATGTTTTCTCCATCCTACTCGATAAGAACATACATCTTTCTCTTATCCTGTCTACATACTTTAACGTTCGGACGTAATCAAACAACGAGTTAAAGGACGAGAGTTGGATGTAATTGTTATAGTCTTCATCGGTTTTAAACAGTTCAGAACAAAATATCCCATCACCTGATGACGAATATCCTCTGATATAAACTCTAGTTTCCCTGTCTCTTCATTCACTCTCAGTATTTTATCATTGTTCATTAATTCTTGTACAAGCAAGGTAATATCACACACTCCATCATCTGAGTCATTCAGTGTTATGAAGGTCTGTTGTATCTGTTCGACTTTCTGTTCAAATAGTTTCAAGTCATATAAAATGCTATACTTCTCTGACAGCAAAAGGAGTATAAGTGTACTCCATTTTACTTGATGAAAACCAATTTCAAAGATTCTGAAAGTAAATATGTGTACTTAAAAACTAATTTAAACAATAAACGCCAATAAATATGTATTTCTTTCATATTTCAAAAAGCTGTTAAATATATCACAATATTATTTTGAAAGTAATATGGTAACTCTAACAACGATTATCCTTAATAAATAAAATGCTATGTAAAATATATTTTTGTTAACCTTCCTCATATCCGAAGATAGTGTATGCTGAGAAATATCTTTCCATTTCTGTATCACAGACTCCACTAGACCAATCAGTAGGATGTATGTTTCTCCGGCTACACTGGTTCTTATAAAATTGGACAAAGTCTTCAGATTCATTAAACATTCGCTTAGGCACTAATTTGACACCTTTGGCTGCGTAATACGGAAAAGAAATAACATTTTATCTTTGATTATTACCATTATTCACCCGTAGCAAAAGAAAGAAAAGAAAGTAAGGGGAAAATGAATCTGTATTTTAAAACCAAAAGAGACCTAGGGACCTAGGGGCCACATAATCTACTAAAATGATTCAAGTCCTGCTGATTTTGTTAATATTTTTGTAGGTTTCTTATTCCTTTATTTCCTTCCTGTACATGTATTCCCATACTGCCCCCCAACAACTCTACCTCCGTGGAATTGTAAACTTTACATACTTGCAACATGGGATTATTTAAACAATTGTATGTTATATATTAACACGGCTTTCTGTTATGGAACATGAAGTTTTGTTTAACTGTACACCAGCATCAAGTAAAATTTGCATTCCGATTTTAGCCATTACAGTGCTGCTATCCTATAAGTTGACAATTCTATCCTATCCTATCGTGAATCCTGCATCCACAATCCTATCCTGTGGTTTCAGTCTAATCCTATCCTATCCTATCCTGCAACTCTCAGTTTTTTAATATTTAGGAATTAATTTGACAAAACGAAAAAAAAGGAATTACCAGGAAAAAAATCAGACATAGTTATGGTATCCATTTAAGTGTTATAAATTTTAATGGAAAAAAAAATAATCGAGATCGGCATTCCATAATTCCCGACTCGCCGCACAAATTAAATTTACGATTATCATTGCCATGTTAAAAATAAATGTTAACAAACAGGTCGTAATTACACGTGGACAAGTACTAATTTTGCGAACATATGTAAAGAAATTGGGCTACCAGAAAAATTAAAGAAAAAAAAATACTTAGTGTCTTAACCCTTGCTCTGCTGCACGCACTTATTTGTGCGTACTATGACGTCAGTCCTGTCCTGCGGAGCGCACATATATATGCGTTCAAGGAAAAAATCCAAGTCTTAAAACTCAAAATCGTGATAAATTCCAGAGAGGGGTTGACCCTTTCTAAAAAAACACATAGAATATCGTAAAATTACAAGATTTACAATTATTTTAATTAAATCACCCGTATCTGTGTGTTTTTAAGTATGCTTAGTGATTTTATTGTATGATTCTTTACGGAGCTTTTATTTTGCGTCGCCATTAACGTGAACACGTGAAAGCGAGAGTACAATGTATAATGTACTGCTGCTTCGTTTTTACAGCAACAAAACAAATTACTTTTATTACATATTTATCTTATTGTAAAAATGCTGAATTTAGCAATATTAACTTTTCTATTATGTTTTTCAAGAAGAGAAAAGTCATTTTTCCACAATATCCGGTTTCCTGATTGATGTATGGGGAAAACGCCTATAATTATAGAGGGGGAATTCCAATTCTTTAAATATTTTCCAATCGGTAACTTTAAAAAGTTCAATTAAAAATAATTTTTATTAATATCCTTCTATATGGACCTTTTCTTTTATTTATAAACTTATTTTTTTTTTTTATAATTCAACATTAGATTTCATTAACCTGTGACATTCATTTTTTTGGAGGCAAAATTTGTAAATGATATAAGCGCACAAGTAAGTCAAGATGGCGCTGACTGCACATGTTTTTTGATCGCTTCTTTATTGTCTTTAATCGTGAATTTACGCAAGTAGTTTCAAGGACTTAACGAGTTAAGGTATTTACTGTATCTTAAAATACACATTATGTGTTTCCTTTCATTTTTTAAGGCTAGTTTTAGTTTTAAAAGGCTAGGTTTATGTCTTATCGGCACGGGAAGTTAGATGTGACGAAGCAATCAGCTGTTTTTATCGTTTGGAATGTACATAGAATATATCTTAAAATTTCAATTTTAATGAATTAAAGTGTCCAACCTAAAACGTTTTTTAGTGTGTTCTTTATACATAGAAAGTATTCGGAGGGGATTATTTATTTGTTTCCTGTGAAATATAGATATAATTCATGATCAATATTACCATGATAAATGTAAACAAGACTGGCGATGGCCGAACGTGTGAATATTATTGAAGAATTATTAGCAGACAGTGAAAGTGAGGGGGAAGAAAATTTTGAAGGGTTTAATTTAGAGGATTTGGAAGATTCTAAATGTGTAGATGAATCAAATTATGATGTTCTGAACGATGAATTATGGAGTGATGGTGATCGAGTTCCTTTTCCTTTAAACTTTGAACAGGTACCTGGTTTACAAAATGAAATCTCAAACACTGACTCTCCACTGGAATTTTTTGAACTATTTGTAGATGACAATGACTATGAAAATATTTCACAGGAAACAAATAAATATGCAAATCAGTTTCTAAACAGTGGCATGCCACTTAAGGAGAAATCACGCTTTCATAAATGGATAGACACCACAGGTCTAGAGTTTAAAAAATTTCTGGCGCTTATTATAGCCATGGGACTTGTCTGTCAGATAGATGTATCGGAATACTGGACAGTAAATCCAGTAACAAGTACTCCATTCTTTCCCAGCGTCATGTCACGAGACAGGTTCCTGCTCATACTAGCATTCCTTCACTTAAATGATGATGCAAATTATATCCCACGTGGATCCGAAGGCTTCAACCCACTATTCAAGCTTGGTTCCTTCTACAACAAAGTACTTTCCAGGTTTCGTTCAGTGTATTAGCCTCATCAAGCACTGGCTAACGATGAAAGCATAATAGCATGGCGAGGGAATTTATCCTTCAGGGTGTACAGTCCCGATAAACCTGTGAAGTATGGTCTGAAAGCATACATGTTATGTGATGCTGATAATGCATTTTGTTTGAAGTTCCTACTATACACTGGAAGGTCCAATATCCAACCTTCAAAAAATGGTGCCACATATGACCTTGTCATGGATCTTCTTCGCAATCATTTTGAGAAAGGTCACATCCTTTATTGCGACAACTATTACAGTTCCCCTCAGTTGTTTATGGATCTCTGGGTTTTGGGTACAGGAGCTACAGGTACAGTGCGCCCTTACAGGAAAGGCATTCCTGAGAAAATGAAAAAGATTCAGCTTACAAACCGAGGAGACACGGCAACCGCTCACTATGGTCCCTTAAGTTGCCTTAAATACCAAGATTCCAAGACAGTGTACCTTATTAGCACTACAGAGTCTTCGACCAACGTTGAAACGGGTCACCATTGCTTTATTCAAAATCAAATAAAAGTAAGGCCCTCTATGGTGCAAACCTATGACAAAAAGATGGGTGCAGTAGATAGACACAATCAGATGATTGAAAATTACAAATTGCCGATCAAAACCTTGAAGTGGTGGAAGAAACTTTTCTTTCATATTATGAATGTTGCAATTGTCAATTCATACATCTTGTACAAAGAATCCTGCAAAGCTGCAACCCCAATGCTTCAGCGCAACTTTAGAAGAAAGCTGGTGGAACAACTTATCCAGACATCTGGAGCAACCATTGGGGTACATGTTGGACGGCCTGCTCCCAGGATCCTTGAGCGATTAACAGGAAGGCACTTCCTTGCTAGACTGGAGGAGGGAGGGAAGATGCTCCTCAGACAGTGCATTGTGTGTGGACCTGCTGAAAAGGAAATGCTCCCATCAATGCGGCCTGGTGAGAAACGGCCCAGCAGATGTGGTCACACGACCAGCTACAAATGCAAAGAATGTAATGTTGCACTTTGCTTAACACCATGTTTTGAAATATATCATACGAAGCTGGAGTACGTTTTAGCATACAAACGAATGAAATTAAGTTCTGAGGATTGATTTGATTGACGGTTTGAATGATGAATTATAATGTAAAAATAATATGAGCAGAATTTTTGTGTCCGATTTCTTATTGCAAAATTATGATTTATAACCAATGACAGAAAAAATATAGTTTATCAAATTCTTGTTATTCGATATCTTTATGAAAAAAAAATATCAAAAGCTTTGATAAAGCATAATGAAATAATTGTCATCCTGTACAAAAATTACAGCTCATACCACTGAAAAGAACATATTATCTGACAATATGATCGAGCATTGATGATTCTGAAATGCTGGTATATTGCATACATGTAATAAGCAAAAAGCATTAAGATTATGAGATACAAATTCATATTGAAAAATAATTTGGAATGAACATGCTTATGCTACGTTTACACTATGTTCCCGGCAGCCACGGCAATCACGTTTCAGGCCACCGTGGAAAAAACGGGACGGGCGTGAGAAAACTTGGGGGCAACGGGATGGGCAAACGTAACTCATCGCGATTGCCGTGGATGCCGTGCCAGATTTTTAAACTGTCAAAAAATTTGCCACGGCGGCCACGTTGCAGATGTGAAACTTGGTAGGTCGTAGTAAAACGGAATAAACGCAACAAAACGCGACAGCACGTAATAGACCGTAACAGAACTTGGAGGCAGTCCGCATTGGGACGGGAGAATGTATATTTCCATTCATCTCACGGTCCATTCAGGTTTTGAGACGTTTTGCTGAGTTTAGTCCGCGTTCTGTCACGGCAAGTTCACGGTTGTTGTCCGTTTTATCACGTTCTGCCACGTTTCATCACGGTCCTCACGGCAAACTAGGGTGTATGGTTGCCGTTTCCTCGCGTTCAATCGCGATTCGTCCCGGCATGTTACGGTTTATGGTCCCGGTGCGTTGCGTTCTACTACGGTCTGACACGGCGCACGCGGTCTGCTGGGAAGCATATAAATGCCGGGCACTGCAGAGAAGTTCCATTCTGGATCCATATGGATCTCCGCCTTCTCATCTGTCTTATTCATCTCATTCCTAGTTGCTGCACTCCTGCCTTCCCTCTCTGTAACTGATGCTGGTTCTCTTCATTTTGACGAAGTGAATTTAGGTATGCACCCAGCAAACACGCGAAAATAAAATCTTCGTCTTGGGAATTCATGATGTTTTATCTTTGAAGGGTTATGATGCTATGATTGTTTCTGGTTAGGAGACCTTTTCTGGTACAAACGTGGTCCATAGTTTCCCGGCGTGCATGTTTCATACGTAGAAAGACTTGACAGAACGTGAGAAACGTATAAGAACTTCATAAGAACGCGAGAATCGAGAGGGGACCTATCAGAACGTAAGAGGCCTGGGGGAAACGTGCTGACATACGTGGCAGAACCGTAGTGTGCCGTGCAGCCTCCGGCACTCCACGGCATCTTCTTCCTACGGCCCATCACGGATTCCGTAGAAGACCGTAGAAGACCGCAAAAGAACTTGTCAAGACTTGGATATAGATGGAAAAATAACCAAAATCTCACGGCGCACTACGTTTCGGGCAAAAGGGGCTACCGTGGCTGCCGGGAACATGATGTAAACGTAGCATTAGCTAAAGCATTAGATAATAATTGTACCATAGCTTACAATTACATCCATTTTCAATTTTCAACATAATAGTGAAAAAGATTTTACAGTCACAGGGTAAAATGTTTATTATTCTTTTTTAATGACAATATTTGCCAATGTTATCTAGTTTTGCAACTGAAAACCACCTGTTGATTTTTATCCAATGAATGTTCCATTCTTTTGTCAAGTTTAGATTTATTTGCATGTATGCAAAAATGTCAAAAGCTCATGTTATGAAGTTTGTATTTTTAATTTCAAAAATAAATTTTCTTCTCTTTAGAACGGACAGTGTAATACGTATCATTTCTATAAATTCTGCAGAGGAATGCATTGGATTTAGTGTCAACTCCCACAAACTAATATAACACTGATTGTGTCTATCCGTCACACTTTCTTGTCCACTCCATAAAACTGTGGAGGCACATACTTACCCGAGGGTGTGTTATGACCTTGATTTAAGGTCATTTAACCAAGATCATTAACAACAACATAGTATGGTTAGTCTGTGAACTTTGGAGGCTCTGACTTGGCACAAAGGTTGCTAACCTGCAGATGTCTCATGACCCTGACCCATGGTTAGTTAAATCAAGGTCAAGGTCACATTTTTAACATTGTTTTTATCCAAAAACTGGGTATCAGACCTTTTAGGACAGCTGAAGTTTTGTTTGTTTTTTTCTGTTATGTAGTATTTGGGGATAAATAATTAAGATTTAGAAAGTCTGCTTTTGCAAGCAATAGGGTATAACGCCTCGAACTGGACAAGACTTTCATTTTTTCTTCACTAAAACAATACCCATTAGCTAAGCTTGGACAACCATCAACTCGTATCAGTCTTTTCAGTACTTTGATTCAAAAAACAAAGTTTAAGAATACTCACTTTTCCCCTGTTTCCATGGAAACTATTGACAATTTGCAATTTCTAAATCCAATGAGTACAATTACAGTTACTAATCATTGCATAAATAAAATTTCATGAAGTGTTCAAGGGACAAGAGAGAACACTCGAGGACAAAATTCGTCACTTTTTTTCAGGTTTCCATGGCAACAGTAGCATTTTGAAACTGAATGACCACACAACACAACTACAACCAGTGATCTGCCTTTGAGGAAATTTTCAGGAAGATTGTCCCAGCCATTTTCGAGAAACAGCCTGGAGAACAAAAACGTGTACAATCACAATATGTCGCCCGACTTCGTTCCAGGCGATATAATAAATAGATATGACCTTGAAGTTTAATGCATTTTTACCATTTTTGAAATGACCTTGACCATGAAATTTTCATGAAAATTTCTCAGGTTAGCAATATGCTCATTTTCATAACTTGGTACATTATTTTTAAGCTCAAATTACATAATTATTGAAAAACAAAGAAATAATCATGCTTTTCAGGATAATGACCTTTAAACAGTGGTTGCCATGGCAACATCCTATCACTAATTAATATACATGATAATATTTTGATAAAAAACTAAATGATATCTATGTGCTTGGAAAATTATATCATTGTAACTTAAAAAATTAACATTTTATATAAGTTTAAAGATTGTATGTGCATATTTCATCATTTCTTAAAAACAATTCAGCAGAGACAGTGCTTACTTATAAAAACAATACAGCAGAGTAAGGGTTAATTTTCCTACTAACAATGATCGGGAGACCCGGGATCGCGACTTGCGTCCGACGTATTATAATTAATTATTTTTAAAAAGCATTGGCCTATACGGTAAAAATGTTTAAGTATATGTTTCATGTAAAATTATATTTTTTTCTAAACTGAGCACCATGAAAATAACATGCATGTACATGTATCTATAGTCTAACTGTGCCTGCATAAAAGGTTTTTCTGTATGCAATTCTCAAAAAAAAGATCTGACTAGACCATAAACCAAACAGACAAAGTCAAAATGTAGATCTAGAATATTTTGACTTTCACATATTAAACATTTTAAATGTGAAATTGTCTTATTATATCAAATATTAAATGTATGATTTTTTTATTTAAATTCATAATTTATTCTTTTTTAAAATTTTAGTTCAAGATTCGTCGTATGTGATATTTTTCAAACATGCAAAATATATAGTTGTTAAATAAAATTCAAGATGATCAAAATGTTTTTTTTTTTCATTTAACTTCAGTTTCTTCTCAGTTTATGGTCACCTCAGAGCAGTACAAATGTATTTCAATTTCCTATTTTGTTTTATGTGTGAAAATTTAATAATTTATGTTTAATAGAATATATTTTCTAAATTTGATATTGGTTGACAGATTGACAGTATATAAATATTGCATGTAGTTGAGTGTAACATTGAAAATTTTCACCCCAAGAAAACAATTGTCAACCGAGGCGCAGCTGAGGTTGACAATGGTTTTCGAGGAGTGAAAATTTTTAATGTTACACTCAACTATATGCAATATTTATTATATTATACTGAATGTTTTATACAAATACATATTACAGTGAACCGTGCACGCATAAATTCCGCGCAGTCACTATTTTTTGTAATACCACCCATCGTCAAGCAATGTTGACTGTTGCTACGCAGGAGGGCATGGCTTCATTATTCAGCGGGTAGTAGTGCTTTTTATCAAATGTTTCTCAACGAATCAGATTCAAGTAATTTACATGAAAGTATAATATTAATAAATATTGTAGTGAGGTCACACATGTTCCTAAGATCTTACAAAACATGCAAGAGAAATTCAGAATTCACAGTATTTACACTATTTACAACTCATTCTTGAGTAAAGCAAGTTTGTATTTGACCTTGGCATTGGATCTTGAATCTTAATCAGTGTCTGATTGAAAAATATTAAAATGCTCCACACATGTTCCTTAGATCTTATAAACATGCATAAGAATTCACAGTATGTATAACACATTCTTGAGTAACCTTTTATTTGACCTTGACACATGATCTTAAAATTATCAGTGTTTAAATGAGAAAAAAAAACTTTATCAAGTGCACAATATTTTTATTCAAGGTGATTCCTCGACAATGTTTAACAATTGAATATTCCATTACCATGAGACAAAGTCATTAAAAGTATCCATGTACAGCATTTATGAATTTTAATTCAAAGATCACAGATACATGTACATGAACTTTGTTTAAATTTAAGTTTATCAATGTTTTATTCGACGCTCATATTGAAATTCAAATGTCAGAGTTATTGTCAGAGAGATGGTCATAAACTGAACAGTTCCACAAATGTCAACATTGCACAGAAAACATACACTGATCTCCTTATTAAAAGCACCATGATTTCAGTCTTAGGAATCTTTGACACTGGTTTGAACATCTTTCATCATTTACTCTAACAGCATATGGCATGAACTGCATTCTGCACAGCTGCAAATCTGCAGGGTTTCCTGAAAAAAAAAATCACATAATTATAGGCATGTAGATTGTAAATTTTGTCATACTCATTTCATACACATTTAAAATGTTTTTGATTGTGATTATCTTTCACATTTTATGTACAATTGGCTTTAATTTCACCTTTTTCTCTCAAAAAAAAATGCATTTAGAAATCATGAAAATTAAAATCTTAAACTGCAACCTCAGTCATATAAAATTAAGAAAAAAATCTTATTTAAGATAATTTACTTGTACATTATCAATCATTTTATCTTGTCAACTTGCTAACAAGTATGAATACATTTGTTTTAATAGTGACTTTTCTCTATTTTCTCTTTGTATTTATATATTTAATGTTTTTTCTTGGTTTTCTTTTTTTTTGGTCTTGAAATTTGAACATGTAAAAGAAGAAGAAAATATCTATGTAACAGCAACATGATGACCAGAAAAATTCAACATTTCTTTCAGTTTAACTCTCAAGATTTTTGAAAGAAGAAAATCACTTGTTCCGAGAAACTGCAGACATGTCACCTCAAAGCAGATAATGATGTTTATATAGTTGAATGACCATTTAAAAATACATGATAAAAATAAAATCATACATACTATTTAGATTAAAATCCTTTATACTGTGATGTCGCATGATGACGCATGAGTGCAGGCAAATCCGTCACTGTAATGATGAATATTAAAAGATTAAATTATGTTTCATAACTCACAATACATCATACATACATGTACAATATGTAAGTGCACTGCTGAGTGATCTTATTAAACATTTCAGCAGTAGCATTAGAAATGATCATGATGATTCTACATTAATTTATTATAAGTTACACTGAATTGAAAGAATCAAGGAAATAATAAGATTAATAAACTGATTAAGGCATAATACATATGACTGTTCTAGTCTTAGAGGAGCACATTGATAGCTAATTGAATCATATGACAGATTAACGGGGGTATTTGTAAATATTTTATCCCCCCTTCTGTCTACACTACTTCCTTTTTCCGCACCTAATTTTTGTTTATATTAAATAGAATAAAATGTTTATATTTTAAGACACGAGAACATTGTTTTGAGGGATAAATAAGTATAAAAAATGCAAACATGTACAGTGTACAGTGTGTAGTATACTTACATGAACTCGCACATCACATCATCTATTCAAGTCCGCTGTTGACGGTTCCTGTGGAATTATCCAAACAAACAGAGCATATTTAACAGAAAACATGTTAGATCATTTTTACACAAGTAAGAATCGGTTAAATCATCCAAACAAGCTGAAGAAATACGGTCTTTCGATGGACTCTTCGTTGTTTACATTCCCAAATCTTCCGGTGATCGTTCACGGTTAGATCGTACGCCGTGTTACTCGAAGTTTATAATGTAAATCTGTGTTTTGAGAAAAACATGTTTTATTTTCTATTGAAATTTTATAAATATTTCTTTTGTAAACATTTTATATCGTATTTCGTTTTTGTTATTTATTCTGAAATATGAATGAACCTTTGCTCGAATCTGATTGGCTGTATAGGATACAGGATAGGATAGGATAGGATAGGATTGGATTAACTTCTATATGTTTCTATCGTGAATCCTCAATCCTGAATCCTATCCGATCCCATCCCATGTCAACTTGTGGGATAGCAGCACTGTAACCACAAGGTCCATAATTCCAGGACGTGTCTTATATGCTTTTAACATACATGTATTTGTATATTTTTTAGTTCGGTCATTGTTCGTTATCTTTTAAATTATCTTTAACGTAGTCGCCCGCTTCGCACAGTGGTTAGAGCGTCTGCGCTAGATTCGCAAAGTAAGGATTTGAGCCTTACGTCGCGGGTTCGAATCCCATTGTGGGATGCAGAGACCGGTTGTTCGGATGAGACCGTATAAACCGGGTATAGGACAAAAAATTGCAGCTCTCCAACGGCAAGTGGTGGCGTCTCCATATGAGTAAAAAAATCTCTAGAGGTACGTTAGAAAACACACAAACACCCATTGAAATAAAAAAAATAATAAAATCCCATCGCATGCAAAAATCAATATTCATGATAAATTGATTTGCTGAAAAATCATCAAATCTTATCATAGCTCTGTTTCAAAATAACATGTAATTACATTTCCGTTAAATAAAATCTAGTTTTATAAGTAATTAATGAAGGATACATCTTATAATTTGTTTTACTGCGTTAATCCTCCCCTCCATCACCAATCTCATTAATGTTAGCGAACAGCTGTCTTGTGTACTGGAGACATCACGATCAGAGAAATGGTACTCTATCATAAACCAGTCACACATGGAGTTGTCTAATACCACATCTATGAAGAAGTCTTTGTCAACGTCACTCAACAGACATATTTCTGAGTAAGATTTCAATATCACATCTAATTTGTCAGTTGGTAATCCATACACAGTTCGGTCTGTGACATACAATCCTCTGTCACGTTTCATTAATCCTATATCCTTCAGCTTCTTTAGTGTCTTCCTGACATCAATTTCTCCCATAGAGACGTCCTCATCATCAGGCAGACCGATATAACTTCCACCAAAACGTAGGCAAAAGGTGTAGAGGAAGACGATACGCTGATTCTCTGTTAAATCTGATAGCGTATCTGTGAGAAACATGCAGCTTATTCCACTTATATTGAACTCGCTTATTTTGAAAATCCACTTATTTTGAAATAAGAATAAATCCCCAGTTTTTGACTCTCATATTCTTTACATTAAAATAGCAGTTATATTGAAATCGGCTATATTGAAATATCGCTTATATTGAAGCCACTGATAGGTCCCCACAGGTGATTATGAGTTGTTTTCATAATGGTTATATTGAAGTACTCCCTGGCGGCTGCCGTTACTGTTGGTGACAGAAATTATGCCTGACTGACCAGTTGATATAAAAAGGTGTGAATAATTAAGTTTTCATCTGATGTGTTTTTATACTGTATGCTCTTACAAACACTACTGAATTAAATATCCCCTTAGATTCCAAAAAATCCCCTGTTGTCCCCCTGTCAGTCCCTGACATTTACCTGTGTCTCCCAGACTTTCTCCTATGATCCCCTGTCGTTGTCCCTGCTCTCCCTGTCCAGTTCCTGTCGTCCCCTGTCGTTGTCCCTGCCTTTCCTGTCTACTCCCTGTCGTCCCCTGACATTTTCTTATCTCCCTGTCCAGTCCCTGTCGTCCCCTGTCGTTGGCCCTGCCTTCCCTGTCTTCTCCCTGTCGTCCCCTGACATTTATTTTGGTCAAGAAAAGGAGTTTAAAAAATATATTTGTTGCATTTAAGAGTGAAAAATGATATAGTCTTGATAAGTTTAAGTATATTTTTTGAAAATACAGACTTAGTAAATAGTTAACACATTTTTAAATGCCTTAACTTAATCCCCTGTTAGTTAGTTTCTATCACTTGTATCAATGTGATTTTTTTTTGGTTCGGTAGCATTTCGGGTGGAGAACGGCAGAGAATTGCATCGATTCTAAAGAAGAAATAAATTACCAATTTATTTCATCTTGTGATGGTAGACAGCATATACATTGTACTTTATGAACCTTTTATATATATTTATAAACTTTTCCATTTTTGATTTGATCTACTTTGAAACATCTTTGAGCGTAATAACTGTCTTTGTAAAAGAACTAGATTTTAACAATTCGGAATACATTATCAAATTCATGCATGGGATATTTTGTTTTTCCCAAAGAATTAAAGGAATAAAAAATTAATTGAGGGAATGATCTATAAGTGCATTAATAAAACAAATTTTTATTTAATATATAAAAATTATTAAATAAAATAAAAATCTATTATATTCATATATTTTCTTATGCGAATAAATCTACAAATCGACTGAATTAAGAATAAATAAATAAATAAAGAAAGAAAGATAGATAGATATATATAAATAGATAAATAAATAAATAAATAAACAATGAGAATAATATAAAGTTATTCATTTATTTGCTTATTTCTTAATTTATCACTCATTTATTTCTCCAAAATTTGTTTTATTAGTTTTAATTTAATTATTTGCTGAAATATGCTACAAAGTGTTTTATTAGCATATTTAAACGACTTTTTATTACTTTAAGTCCATGATGGATATCAAAATGATCGTCTCATTATGCACAATATTCATCTGTCAATCAGATTTTTGAAACTTTGCTTTGATTAAAAAATCGGGTTTCAAAACCCTAACACGGTTCTAAAACAACATCAAAGCCATTGATGTTGACCAGTTATTAACTCGGAGTACACAGTCATGACACCTATCATCTTTTTCACTGACCGCTATACCTTGTTTATGGTGTGGCAGGACGACCGTGTGTAGTTTCATCTGTTTGAAATAACATTTTCTCTTTGTATGAGAACTTTTCTTTTCCACCAAAACAAAATAAAAGTATCAAAGAAGCTATTGACGGGTTAAGATTGTGCATAATGAGACGATTATTTTGATATCCATCATGGAAGTAAAATAATTATAAGCAGATTAAATATGCTTCAAAAATACTTTGACACATATTTTTTCGTAAATAGTTTTACATAAAATAAGCAAAAAAAAAATCCCATTTTCGGGTATTTAATTATTTATTTTGTTTGTATCGTCAATTCTAAAAATAAAAAAGATTGTTTTTATAATAAATAAATACATGCAGTTCATAAGTTTATGTTTTTGTTTTTTTGTTTACTAACTATTTAAAATCAATTATTGTATTGATTAAAAAAACTTAATTTTCCAAAATGCACCAATACCCCCTGCTGTCTCTCCCTTATTTTTTTCTTTTTTTTATACAAATGGTACAAAGTCAAACGAGTATTTAACAAATAAGACAGATTGCAGCAAACTAAATTCATAGTAAATAAATAAAATGCAATAAATGAATAATTAAAAAAATATTAACGAAATATCAATATATTTATTTTTGAAATTGAAAATACAACAGATTAATGAATCATTTATATCTGCATGAAATTGTGTTTCTTTAGTTTTTTTTTATATAAACACTTGCAACCGTAGATGTGCTACAAAGTATTTTATTAGCGTATTAAAACGACTTTTAATTACTTTAAGTCCATGATGGATATCAAAATGATCGTCTCATCATGCACAATATTCATCCGTCAATTAGATTTTTGATAATTGATTTGATTTAAAAAAATCCGTTTTCAAAACCCTGAAACAACATCAAAGCCATTGATGTTGACCAGTAATTAACTCGGAGTACACAGTCATGAAAACTTTTTCACTGACCGCTATACCTTGTTTATGGTGTGGCAGGACGACCGTGTGTAGTTTGCAGCTGTTTGAAATAACATTTTCTCTTTGTATGAGAACTTTTTTTTCCACCAAAAAAAAAATAAAAGTATCAAAGAAGCTATTGACGGGTTAAGTTTGTGCATAATGAGACGATTATTTTGATATCCATCATGGATATAAGCAGATTTAATATGTTTCAAAAATACTTTGACACATATTTTTTCGTAAATAGTTTTACATAAAATAAGCCCAAAAAATCCCATTTTCGGGTGTTTGATTATTTAGTTTGTTTGTATCGTCAATTTTAAAAATAAAAAAAGATTCTTTTTATAATAAATAAATACATGCAGTTAATAAGTTTATTTTTTTTTTGTTTCCTCACTATTTACAATCATTTATTGTATTATTTTAAAAACTTAATTATTCCAAAATGCACAAATACCCCTTGCTGTCGCTAACTTTGTATTCAACGAATAAAACAGATTGCAGCAAAATAAACTCATAGTAAATAAATAAAATAAAATAAATGAATACAAATAAAAAACATTATTAATAAAATATCAATCTATTTGTTTTTGAAATTAAAAATACAACAGTTTAACGAATCACTTATTCTGCAAGAAATTGTATTTCTCTAGTTTTATTTCATATAAACACTTGCATCCGTAGATGTGCTACAAAGTATTTTATTAGCGTATTAAATCGACTTTTTATTATTCTAAGTACATGATGGATATCAAAATAATCGTCTCATTATGCACAATATTAATCTGTCGATTTGATTTTTGATACTTTGTTTTGATTGAAAAAATCGGTTTTCAAAACCCTAACACGATTCTGAAAGAACATCAAAGCCATTGATGTTTACCAGTAATTAACTCGGAGTACACAGTACACAGTTATGACACCTATTGTCCTTCTCGCTGACCGCTATACCTTGTTTATGGTGTGTTCAGAGTGACCATGTACAGTTTGCAACTGTTTGAAATAACATTTTCTCTTTGTGTGAGAACTTAATTTTTTTTTTAATCAAAACAAAATGAAAGTATCAAAGAAGCTATTGATCTGAGGGGTAAAGATTGTGCATAATGATACGATTATTTTGATATCCATCATTGAAGTAAAATAATTAAAAGCAGTTTTAATATGCTTCAAAAATACTTTGATACATATTTATCGTAAATCAGTTTACATAGAATATGCCAAACAAATCCAATTTTCGGGTATATGATTATTTAATTTGCTTGTATCGTCAATTTTAAAAATAAAAACATCGTTTTTATGATGATTAAATACATGCTGTTAACACGTTTTTTTTTATTTACTTACTATTTAAAATCAATTATGTATTGGTTTTAAACACTAACATATTCTAAAATGCACCAATACCCCCTGCTGACTTTTTTTCTTACAAATGGTAAAAGTCAAACCAGCATTTAATGAATAAAACAGATCACAGCGAAATAAATACATAGTAAATAAATAAAAAAAATTTGAAAAAATAATGAAATTAATATAAATAAAATATCAATTTATTTATTATTAATTGAAAATACAACAAATTAGTCAATCATTTATATCCACAAGAAATCGTGTTTCTTAAGTTTTGTTTTATTCATGTTTTATTCATTTAATAATGGAGTGACTCTCTACCTTTTGTAAAAAAAAAAAGAAGTAAAGACAGCAGGGGTACTCGCGCATTTTTGAATATTTTAGTTTTTAAAATCAATACATTAATTGATTTTAAATAGTAAGTAAATAAAAAAATAAATAAACTAATTAACTGCATGTATTTAATCATTATAAAAACAATGTTTTCATTTTCAAAATTGACGATGCAAGCAAACTAAATAATCATATACCCGAAAATGGGATTTGTTTCGCATATTCTATGTAAACTAATTTACGATAAATATGTATCAAAGTATTTTTGAAGCATATTTAAACTGCTTTTAATTATTTTACTTCCATGATGGATATTAAAACAATCGTCTCATTATGCACAATATTAACCCGTCAATAGCTTCTTTGATACTTTTATTTTGTTTTGATAGGAAAAAGCAGTTCTCATACAAAGAGAAAATGTTATTTCAAACACCTGCACACTACACACGGTCGTCCTGCCACAACATAAACAAGGTATAGCTGTCAGTGAAAAAGATAATAGGTGTCATGACCGTGTACCCCAAGTTAATTACTGGTAAACATCAATGGCATTGATATTGTTTCAGAACCGTGTTAGGGTTTTGAAAACGGATTTTTTTTAATCAAATCAATTATCAAAAATGTAATTAACAGATTAATATTGTGCATAATGAGACGATTATTTTGATACCCATCATAGACTCAAAGTAATAAAAAGTCGTTTAAATATGCTAATAAAATACTTTGTAGCATATTTCAGCAAATAAATAAAATAAAAGTAATAAGACAAATTTTTGAGATATAAATGAGTGATAAATTAAAAAATAAACAAATTAAATAAATGGAAAAACTTTATATAATTCTCATTATTTATTTATTCATTCATTCTTAATTCAGTCGATTTGTAGATTAATAGATTTTTATTTTATTTAATATTTTTTATTTATTAAAGAAAAATTTATTTTATTAATGCATTTATATATCATTCCTTACAATCAATTTTTTATTCATTTAATTCTATTGGAAAACAAAATATCCCATGCATGGATTTGATAATGTATTCCGAATTGTTCAAATCTAGTTTTTTTTTTTTTACAAAGACAGTTATTACGCTCAAAGATATTTCAAAGTAAATCAAATCAAAAATGGAAAAGTTTATAAATATATATAAAAGGTTCATAAAGTACAATGTATATTCCGTCTACCATCACAAGATGAAATAAATTGGTAATTTATTTCTTCTTTAGAATCGATGCAATTCTCTGCCGTTCTCCACCGAAATGCTACCAAACCAAAAAAAAAAATCACATTGATACAATGCAAGTAATAGAAACTAAATCACAGGGGATTAAGTTAAGGCATTTAAAATTGTGTTAACTTTTTACTAAGTCTATATTTTCAAAAAATATACTTAAAGTTTTCAGGACTTTATCATTTTTCACTCTTAAATGCAACAAAAATATTTTTTAAACTCCTTTTCTTGGCCAAAATAAATGTCAGGGGACGACAGGGAGTAGACAGGGAAGGCAGGACCAACGACAGGGGACGACAGGGACTGGACAGGGAGAGCAGGGACAACGCCAGGGGATCATAGGAGAAAGTCAAGGAGAGACAGGAAAATGTCAGGGACTGACAGGGGGACAACAGGGGATTTTTTGGAATCTAAGGGGATAATTAATTCAGTAGTGAAAATAACATTATTCACTGTTAAATTCTTTAAAATTTGTTTCCGTGTATACAATACGGAAGTATTTAAGCTAAAGGCAACATAGTAACCCCCACAGATCTAGGAAAAACTTAACTTTCAAATCAAATACGTACTGTTAATGGCTTATGATAAAAATAAATTTAAAATAGCTAAGAGATCAACCCAAGTACACTTACGATGAAATATATGCAGGGTTCAGCAGTACTCAACAGTTTGACATCAGTGATTTTTTCCAAAATGTAAATAAATGCGATCGGGGAATAATAATGAAGTTGAAGATTGTCTTATCGATTAAAAAGAAAGAAACAAATTTTATTTAATTTTTCAAATACTAATAGTTCATATAATCTGTACACTGTTATAGGTATCGTTATAACGATGACAATTTGTTCGGGTTTGTTCTATATATGTGTATTTTAAAAATCCGGATTGAACTTTTAATGATAAAAATGGTGGCTTCACGATTTCGCTTATATTGAATTACGGATATATTGATATAATATTCTTGGTCCCCTGAATTTCAATATATCCGGAGTAGGCTGTAATTAGATTTGATATCAATAAATAGCACAAAATTTTGAAGAAATATTTGACATTTTATTTAGGCAATACATATAAATAATTTTTCTTACATTACTAGAATTATATTTGATGCTCAAAGCTGAACAGGGCTCATAAATAGGCATACGCTATTTTCGATATCATTATCTACGATTCATCAACACCAGGGTATACTTTTCTCATTTGCTACACCCGACTACTTTATTGTCACGGGTATTGACGTGGATTGGCGACATGTGTTCGTGCTTGTTATCTTGCCTTACCTTTGTTTACATTTTATTGCAGTTACAAATATTTGTATTTGTTTTAATAAAGCACTAACCTGTGTAACTGTTGTTTGTGTCTTTAATATCTTTCTTTCCTGCATTGGAAAAAGTAATATTTTGTCACCACCTAGTGCTTTATAGCAAACGTCCGTGTACACCGGTGACAATGCATAAACTTAACAATGATAAAGTGACAGGCTCGATTTATAGGGGTCTGCAGATATAGCGAGGGATCGAACAAATATGGCGGACAATACTTTTTTTTGTCGAATCGTGTTTAGCATTAAGGTAAAAAATACTAATGGATACATAATAATGTAATTATTCTCTGAGAATGTTTTTCTTGTCAATGTTGCCATGTATGAAGGAATGAAATATGGAAAGAATATTAATTCAGTAGTTTCTTATTACTTTTGCTTCGCCAATGAATTAATGCATGTCGTTCGTAAATTTTCATTTAAGTAAGCTGAAACAAAAAGGACTATTTTATCATGTTCTTTAAGACACATTCTTAAATGATTGAATTTTAAGGCAAAAAAAGAACTTTAAATCAAATATCAGAGGTCTGTCTCCACGTCGAGATTGATACTTACCAATGTTGGATTCACTATCTCTATCATCAGGATTGTCGTTACTAGTGCAAGAAAAGGTGTCAATCTTCAATCGCTTTCTGCCAAGGCCCTGTTGATAAAATATTTATTTATACAACAATTTGCTATTTGTTTCATACAAATATGTATCATACTGAAACTATATGTTAGTCATGGCTGGATAAGATTCTGTAGAACTTTGAGTTAATTTAAAGATTCTTTCTCTTGATACATGACAAATGGATTCAAAAATATTTTATCGTTTTAGCAACGTGATCGGGAGGCCCGGGTTCGATTCTCGATCGCGGTGCCGCGTCATACCTAAGGCCACAGGAGTCTGAAGTTTTTATCGTCCAAAAAAAAAATATCCGGAAAAAAAATTCCTACCCTTGACTAAAAAAACCCCAGGATGGCAACGTGTTTTGGGGGGACCCACCTAAACAAATAGATCTGGGCTTGGTCAGAAAAATCTCCCAACTAATTCAGTATCCGGAATGTTTGTGCTATTTATTCAAGGTTAGAGATCTAATCTGCTTGACGACTACAAGCTGTTTATGGCCCTTTTTCCAGTTTGGCAGTTCATCCTGGACTCCATGCCACTAAACCGGAAATAAACACCGAAGTGAATATATTACGTAATTGAAGAAAAGAAACAAAACTTTAAAAATTTCAAACTTCATAAACAATATTATGTTACCATATGTGATCAATAAAAAATATTTTTTTTCAAACAAAATAATGCCTTATAAGGTCGCTAAGTCTAACTGATTGGCTCTTTGTCGACTTGGCTTTTCAGTAATTTAAATCTAGCGCCTTGTAAAAGCTGAATTATCTGTCCCTGGTACACATCGTCATACAAGTAAGAATAAGAATTAATAACTTTTTAAAATTCTCTTAAATATATTTAAAATAAATGAATCAAATTACGTTGAACAAGTATTTTTTTTATTTCATTTGAAAAAGGATTTATAGACGTCAAATATACACTGCGTGATTCTCTTCCGGTTTACTTGCATGGAGTCCAGGGTGAGCTGTAAAAGTGGACAAGGGGCTAGGAACGGCCCGTAGTCGTCAAGCAGATTGGATTTATCACATTGAATAAATAACACAAACGCTCTGGATACTCATTTAGTTGCGAGATTTTTCTGGCTAAGTCCAGATCTATGGGTCCCCAAAAACACGTTGCCTTCCAGGTGTTTTTTTAGTAAAGGGTAGGATTTTTTTTTGACGATAAAAACTTAAACAAAGATAGTGACTGTTCCTCCGCCAAGCGCTCGGCACAAGAAGTGAAGTCACGGGTCTCTCGGATATGACCTTAAATATGTAGGTCCCGTGTCACGGTAGGCGTTGGCACGATAAAGAACCCTCACTGCTCAAAAGCCCTGAGTGATGAGTATAGGTCTAAATTTGAAACCCCTCATCGGCATCGGTGACGACTCCATATGAGTGAAAAGTTCTCGAGAGGGACGTTAAACAATATATAATCAACAATCAATCGTTTTAGCAATTGTTAAAAAATAGCAATTTATTCAGGTACAAAATTACACACATTTTTCCTCTGCATTATTGCATGATAAAAGCACTTACACTTGCAACATCTTCCGTCCTTCCATCACAATCTATCTTATCCGCCATCGATCTATTGTCAAACAGATGAATCCCATGTGCCATAAAAAGGTATCTGAGAATAATTCTATTTTGTTTGTAAGGCGTTATTCAGTTGCAGAAAAATATTCTAACTTAAAAGCGAAAACTGATAAAAACGTAGAAATCAGTGATGTTTCCACTGAAATGGGGTTATAAAGCATCACCATATTTGAAATAGTCTTGGATGTAGATAAATACTAAAATAAAGTACAGTGCAGGGAACTAATTTTGTTACATAAACCAGCATCAGGATCAGCATAAGTAGGATCAGGATAGAACTAGCATCAGCATCAGCATTTGAAAAAACAGCATTACTTGGATCAGCATCAGCAAGCAAAGGATAGAACTAGCATTGACAAAGTGAAAACAGATAAAGGAAAGTCATTTAATACAAATTACAAATAAGATTTACCCCAAAAATTAATTTTAATAGCTTAAGATAGCGATGCTGTTTTTGAATTATCCACTTTCGGCAGAATAATCCTACTTTCGGTAGCATAACTAGCATTGACCTAGTTTCAAACAAGCATCAGGATAAGGATCAAACCAGGATCAGGATAAGGATATCTAGCATCAAAATCAGCAAACAAAGGAAGCATCAAAATCAGCAAGCATAGGAAGTACCAAAATCAGCATTAATGCTGTAACAAAATTATTTCCCTGCACTGTATATATAACTGAAATACATGTACAATGTTTCAATTGGTAAGCACTTGGTAATGACTGAAAAAATAATGGTGTTTTTGTCTATAAATTTATGGTCTAACATCATGAAACACAGAAAAACTTAGGTATGGGTCTGCAAAATAACAGTCCATAATACCCGTAAAAAGGAGTTTTTTGTTTCACGTAAGGAGTAAGATTTTTAAAAGATATTTTTTTCGTTTCCCGTTATTCTATAGTGAAAAACGCGAAATTTGCCAATAATTTAGTGCTATCTCTCATTGTTTTATAAAACAATTTTTTTTAAGAAAATCGATAAAATAAAAGCAAAATATAAATTAAAAAACCACTCGAATATCTTAACAATTTGAAAACTGACTTGGAGGTAGGCGGTAGAACAATACTAGCGTTTGCAGTTCTTTTATGAAATTCTGTTCATTTTGTCTCTTTGAATAAAGCGTGATTTCTACGTGATTTCTCCTCTGAGTTTTTATATGGAATACATATAATAGGAACGCAGCTAGGATAAGGCTGCCCGTTAAATATCAAACTGTTCAAACTGTAGTTACTTCTCTGAACTACATAGATATGACGTCATAATAGAATATGACGTCAAGTCACTGCATACTTTAGCTGACATGACGGGGAAAGAGTCATAATTCTAACACGGCATGTCGATTTATTTTTGGGACTCGTTGTTTAATTCAAGTGTTATGATTATCTTTTAAGCTCGATTGTGCTGTATTGATGCTGAGCATTTGAAATTTAAATATCCCTTTCCCTATATTGTCTGATATACACATATTCAAACAACAGCAAAATATTATGTGTGAAACGCTCCCCTAACACGTCCGAAGACAGAGTTAGAGTTTATTAATCGTGTTTATATTGGACTGGCACAAGTGATAAACAAGAACAAATTAAAGATATTCTGTGTGAATCTACAAGAGAAGAATGTCCTGTAACTGAATATTGCTGGGGGATTGTGTGTAGTTTATCCAATTTTGTATAAATCGCGATAACGTGTGGAAAATACCCCTTCTTATGTTGGTAAGTTGAATTTCTCTTAAGATAATTTCTTAACGAGTAAAAATTAAACCTGCCCCCAGCACTTCTATGTACCGGAGATCACAATGAATTGATCTATGTAACAAACTTTGCACAATATATTTATTTTGCACTTGTGCCGAAGCGATTTTTGTGCAAAAATTACGAATATCATAAATCTTCGTCACGTGATCAACACAGTCAGGTGACATCACAAAAATGCTATAAAATAAAATATGATTAAACTATTATCTCAAGTTGACTGCAATTTCAAACAAGGATTACATATTAAAATTAAAATCTAGCTCAAAATAAAATGCATATTTTTAAGGCATTTCAAGCCTTCGGACAGCCTTATCATAACTGCGAATAATTTGTGGAGGAAAAAGTGGGAAAAAATATTACTTGTCTTTCCTATCCATTTGATACATAATGTACAGCGAACTGATCATTTGGACAGATGTTCATTAATACAACAAGCCTATGTAGTAAATTAATATTCTTTATTAGTTTTTTACTCGATATTGTAGAGATCATTCTTTCAAGGATATATAATTTAATTTTACTTGTATCAAGCAGTTTCATTGGCTGAATCATTCCGAGGAACATATAATATTTTGGATAACATAACTTGCCTACGTCACAATGAGTTACGTCAAAAACGTATTACTCCGCTTGACGTTACTTTTAAAATAATGCTCAATTTGAAGTCTTTTTCCGGTGGAAATATTGTCTCATTGTCTACACTGGAATTAAATTATAAGGAATGAAGCTAATTTCAACATATGTTATCCGATATAACAAAACTTGGGGCAGTTTACGCTTTTTTATAAACCGCTTCGCGGTTTATAAAGCGTAAACTGCCCCAAGTTATGTTATATCGGATAACATAAGTTGAAATAAGCTTCATTCCTTAAATAACAGTAACAATGAACTTTTGAAAAATAATATCAACTTGTCAAAAAAAGTAAACAAAGCTATCATTATTCTATACATTTGTTATATTGAATAAGAGGGACAAGTGTAATAGTTGAAGTTAGTAGGCCAAGAATAACATTAATCTTGTGTCCAAGGATGTATGTTTTTCACTGTATAATCAATATTGTCAATAACATCTTAAAATTCTGTCTATCCCCGAAAAATAGGAATAAAATAATCTCAATCTATCTACACTTAACAAAACTTCTAAGTGTTCACTTTAATACATTTATTTAAAAACTACTTGATAAAATGATAGGATATTTTCAAATTATTACAACAAATGAGCCTTCTCAACAATTGTAGAAAGAAAATAAATATCACCGATGAAAACCAACGTTCCGCGACGAAGCTTAAAAACAGTTCATCTGTACTTGCGGTACGTGTTTAGTGCAATTAGCATCATTTTGTGATAATTATCAAATTTAACTTACTGTTTTCACTAAAAAACATAAAATAATGGCATAATGACCGTTGGGATAGAAGAGAGAGCCTTTGGAATGTTGATATCTGGACCACCCTTGCACCACGTTTCACACATTTTTATTTCAGTGTTTGATTGTCCATGATATTACGTTTAATAATTAACAACCAATACCAAAATCCATTTAAAAACATTTCTCTATAGGCTGTGCATCATTTTTGATTGCCAATTTATCACAATTTAAAAGTAACAAATCGGAAGTGACCTTGATCTTCGTCTGAGACCAAAATTTCGCATCACACCAGATTAAAACAGTGTTAAATTGTCCTGAAACAGTCTTAGAAACATGAAAACGAACAATTTCAATCGTATGAAAATGAAAAGAAATCGGTGCTCTTGACAGTCTAATTTCAGCTCAAACAGTCTGAATCATCCTGAAAGCGTAGCACTTACGTGCTAAAACCCCTAGGATATTGATCAAAAGGCATCTGTGTGATGATACACTGTCAAATTGCCGGATCCAATTGAACACATTTGGGATTTTTATAAGGAATCTCATACCCCCTCCCCCTTCCACACAATTTCAATGGTTTGAAAAGATCCATGCAGTAGGTGTGGCAGCAGATGGCCAATCTCCTATTCAGAAGTACATGGTATCCAACAGTAAAAATTGTCTTGCAGTAATAAGAGCGAGGGGTGGTCTTACTATAATGAGATTTTTTTTGACTTAATTTTCATTATTTAGAGTACATCATTTTCTTGACACTTTGCTTAAAATTCTGACGAGATACTTTTATGGTATTTACGCAACATAGAACTTAAATATGCACCATTAACCACAAATTAAAGAAATTATTGATTGTATGCATTTGTTCTTTAATTCTTAAAAAATGTTAGGTGAACACTTAGAAGTTTGGTTCAGTGTATACTCAGGTTGATTTAAAGAGCAATTAAACTACATCATATTTTTTGCCCATTTATGGACACAGTTTGTTTTATTGTAAACACGAAGATTGTAGATTCTTAATTAATCTATGTTTGAAATGCATTTACAATTGCCTTTCGGAAAGCATGTAAAAATATGTACCTTTCCAAGGGTCAAGTCTTCTATGTACTTTTTGTTGTACTCGCTCATAATGGAACTCAGTTAAATGATCTGTTAAATCTTTCCTTATTCTGTTCAATATAATAAGAAAGCACAACTAGATGTTATGAAATTTAACCATAACATATGGGTGCAATATGGCACAGTTTTCCCCTTTCATATATAAGTAGATGTTGATAAAATACAGTGACCAGCCAAAGGAAAAAAAGAAGGTTCCTTCGTGCAGACACATATTTGAGGGCTTCATATTGTGGAAAGCGGTAAAATTCAATGGGAATTGAGTGCATATATGGTATCCTTACCCAAATTTAGGATCATTACCTTCCAAGTTACTTTTTTCAATAAAAGTTATATTCCATTAAGGTACACATATCGGTGATGAATTGCAAAATTTAGAGTTAATTTCGACGTTTTTTTTAAATAAGTGGGGGCCGTATGGAACATATAGCTCCCATGTTTTAACTACAAACAGTTTCTTTTTTTTATCATTTATATGATCCTTACAAAGTACCTGATTACCTGATAACATTGATCACAGATGTGTCACAAATAAACATGTCTGTCCTGAATTAAAACGAACGTAAAAAGTTATTTTAATACGATGCTGAGGTTTTTCGATAGGGAAAACTTCGTAATTCGGTTCATATCTAATGAAATAAATATGAATATACGCTCCCCACTAGCATCAATCGACTTCTTAACCCTTTAAAATTCAGACACATTATAATGTAAGATAGATGTAAACACCGCTTATTTCTTAATGAAGAATATATGCCTTCGAATTTTAAGATCATGATAATGACCCAGAATTTTTGTTTCTTTCTTTCCTTAGATGACAGAATGCAATAAAATTGTACCTCAATCTTTCACCAATTTTTAAAAAATTTAGAGCTCAGAATTTAAATCGTATTACCTGAAGTCATATGGTCGCCAAGATATTGAGGAAGTTTATTTTATTGTATCCATGGGGCCTTCAAAAGGATATTCCAATTTAAGAAATTTACACTGGCAATTTTAATGTTCTAATTTTATTTTTAAAACCAATCTTGAAAAAAAAAATTCTACATAATAAGATTTCCAGATGTTCATGATCTCAAGTAATTTTAAGCTACACATTTCTATTCTTAACTGAAACGAAAGTGGAAGGTTTTTTACTACGTGGTTGAGGTTTCCAATAGGGTATTTCCGTTCATAAAATTTTAATAAAATGAATATACTATATAGAGACTCCCCTACACAGGCAATTGACTTTTGAACATTTCTTTCAAATAATAGAATTATCACGTACAAAACCTTCTCTTACGTTAAAGTCCTGTGCCTCCTGTGGCCCATCTAATCTATAAATGACGAAGAATCTGGTCTGTTCGGCCTGTACACCTGTTCGCATGAATCCGTTTGCCATAATTCGTGTTTGTCGTGTATAAGTATCCCCTTCGCCATGTATCGCATTCGCCTTATTGTTCATAAATTATAAGTTAACATTATCATTTAATTTAGAATCTTGATTTTGTTTTTCTTATTTTGTTTGTTGTTTGCATCTCTTCATTCAATATAGACTTAAGTTAAGTTCGGAGTTTAGTTCTTGATTAAAATGTATTTTTTATTTACACTGTAATCTACAGTCTGTCCCACGGTGCAAAGTCACGACTATTCGGATCATTTATAAATGTATCGTAAAGGTACTTGGACACAGATTTGAAGTTATTATTTTCTCTATAATATTACGACTTATATATTTTAATAGCATTTCACACAAAAATTAAAAATCTTATTTCATATAAAAAATATTAAAATTTCAAATTTTTGGCGGGTTTGATTGACACATCCTTCCACTTTCACAAATTAATTTTATTCTTAATCCTTAGGAAAAATGGCAATCTTGTTGTGTATAAATGAAAAATATTAATACTATAATCCAGAAAATTCAGAGTGGACATGTTCGAAAGCAAAACAAACACACAATATATTGTCAGTCCGTGCAGTTGTGGTAAGCAGACTGTGACGATTGAACGCACCCGGTGAATTCTAAATATAAACAATAACAGAACTCGAGCCCTGTTTACAAAAAACTGTGTACATAACACGAGTGTGCTCGATTTGCTAAACTCTGTAAGCAACCCTTAGTTAGGAACCACGATACTTGTGAGGGAGTTTTGCTTTCTAACATTTGTACTCGGAATAAAACTATTTTTCTGGATAGAAGTTTTAGTACTTCTCATTAATACACCACAAGATTGCCACTTTTCCTAAGGATTAAGAATAAGGTTAAAATTTGTGAAAGTGCAAGGATGTGTCAATCAAACCCGCCAAAACATTTCAAGTTTTAATAACTTTCAAATGAAATAAGATTTTTAATTAATTTTTGTGTGAAATGCTATAAAAATATATATGTCGTAATATTATAATTGTTATGGCCATCGAACAGGGTCCGATCGGTATACTTATTTTTAACAAATTCCCTGCATTTATAAAAACACTCAAGTTTAAGAAGTTGAAGTGCTGTTCCAAACTGCGGAACTTCCGTAGGTCTGTGTTTCGTGCCCTCTGAACATAACTTTATTGTTTTAAGATTTTTTTTTCCATACTAAGAGTAAACTTTAGAACACCAATTTAATAACTGGTTCCAGAATACAGCAAAACTCGGTTATAATGAAGGCACTGGGACCTATGAAATAACTTTGTTATATGTGTATAAGAAGAAGGATATGGAGATAACGACAGTATTCAATCTCAAAGTCCATAAAACAATTCAAAATAGGAGCAGAGCAAACACGAAACATCAGAGATGGGATCAGGCGCCATGGAGGATTGAGCATCCCCTGCTGACAGGTCACACCAGCCGTGTGCTCCTTGTCATGATCAGGAAATAACGGAAAACTCCGTCATCAATTCAGTCTATAAATAATGGACTAACAATTAGTATGAAAAACGTCAGTCAGCATTTGACGCAATGACAAATTGTATTTGCTGACAAGGTAATTGTATCGACCATAGAACGAAATGATGACTTTAAACGAGAATGCTGATATTCTTGCTTCATCATCTTGCTAATCAATAATTTACATCGCTTGAGAAACGTGCAAGAAATCCATTACATTTACATAGCTGGGGATCCAAGATGACTTCGCTACATCTGTAAATTCGCGATATCCGTGTTCGTACTAAACGAGTTTTGCTGTATATTTTAAAACTTTTCCACTATCCTATGTTTCCTTGTTTGTTATTTCCCAGGTTCTTATTTCGATTTTAGATTCTGCTTGGTCGTAATCTCGAGCTGATTTGCACCATGTATCAATACTTCATGTCAATTGCATAGAAAACACCAGTTTTAACAAACAACATAAATTTATTAACCTTTGTAGAGACAAAGAACTATTTTAGAAATGACAAAAAGAAATATGATCATCAAACGTAAACATTACCCAAAAAAGTAATTAAACAAACATGTAATATTATCTGAAAGAATTTGAAAATATTTATTTAAAAAATGATATTAGTAATAGAGCAGTATAAAATATATATGCATGAAAACACTATTAAAGGTGTAATGGCACACTATTTAGAATACAAGGCATAAAATTATAGAACAAAATAATGCATTCCTGCTTCATTTAGGTTAATCACAGTTCGTTGTCTTTACCTTTTGTATTGTTTTAAACTGCAGTAATAAATGCAATTCTTCGACAAAATTTATTATTCTGTGAGATGTACATGTATTTATATAATGGAGATTCAGGTATTATTTCTATACATTTGGATGTGCAATTGGGAGAGAAATCATTGTCTTTAATTTGTTATATACTGAGAAAATGACAGCTTATTACTTATTTCATATAAAAAGAAAAATAAACAAATTGTTTCTTTATTCGATAAAGTTTACACTATATTCATATAAAATACTCGTATGAATGGTAGAATGAATAAACAGTCATTGAAAATTGATCAATGCAGAAGAAAAAAAACATATTGCTGGACTATGAATGAAACATTGGACTTCAGTTTATAAATAATTGTATTGTTTATTATTTTTAACTTTAAGAGAAAAAGGGGTCATGGGCTAGTACAGCTTTCGGACGTCGATAAATGCAGAACATTCCCAAATGTGTACTGCATAACCGCCATTAACTAACTGATGTAAATATGTGAAAGATCGCGAATAATGGATATCCTTACGACGTGAAATCCATTTTTGCAATGGCAGTAGACTTTTAATTTGCTGTCTTAAATTCTCAGTGACATTGTGAACGCAATTTAAGTTTAATTAGACAATTACTTTAACTGTGAACTATTTTTTTTCTTATAAACAGTTCATACAGCTACAAACATAGGACTATTCAAAACGTGTTCATCATCTTTTAACAGCAAAATCGAACCAGATATATTCTATTTTACCATACTTCAAGGCATAGAGACAAGAAATATTAAAAATTCTAAATTTAAAACACAATTAAAGGAAATAACCCATGGTGAAATAACTTAAGAATAACATTTCTTTGGTTTCATCGATCTAACAAGTTTAGCAGAAATAAATAATTCAACAAAAAATTAAAAACAAAAGAAACATGCCCATTGTATGTACAGTTACGGTAACTTTTTTCTGTTTTCAACCCTGCTAAAAACCACCAGAATACATTCATCTACAACATTGGAAATATTCTATTATTTTTTTGCCATTTCTTGCATCCTGCTTTTTATTTGAGTTTGATGATGTGACAACCTCATTTTATTTCTATTTCATGACCGTGAATATGATTCCATGCGTTAGATTCTGACACAGTTCAGTTTGAAAATTGCATTTTACTTGAATGACATTGATCATCATTACTTATGGTTTTTCAGCAGTCTTTTTTAATTTGGAGTATTTACATCTTTAGATGTATAATAGAGAGGTTAAACTTTTTGCAGACATACAAACAGACAACTACACAACAACAGCGATAAATGGATAGGCCAAAACTTTTTTCTATATTCCAATTCTATATTTGTTAGCCTTATACACAAATATCACCCAGAGGACATAAGGCATGAGGGCTGATGCAGGGTGTAATTTAAAATATGATATAGATTATTTTTTTTTACGACATAATTGGATAAAATGTCATACATAATATAAAAGAATCCTTACTTATATGGTCTTCAAAATTTCATATCAAAATGTTGTTTATTGGTATCAATTTTGAATGATTTTTCAGGACATACGATATCATTAAGTCACGGAGCAGCAACATCTTCAACGTCACTGGCATTATAAAAAAAAAATTTGATTGAGCTTTCATTTTTCTCAACATTTTACCAATATCTAGAGTTCCTGTACAGTTTGAGTTACCTGATCTACTCAACATCCAAACACCATTTCTTGTCAAGCATAAAATCTATTAAACAAGTAAAGAATATTCTTTTTTGTTTTAAAACCAAAAACTGCAAGTATTTATGAGATGTAGTTTGATAGTGACTCTCAATGAAGTTCTTTACATGCAGCCCGGATAAAGTTTTCGACGATAATCTTCTTCCCGTCTTCCCGTGTAGCCTTTTGACAGAGGTCTAACGATCAAAAATTTCAATTTGCTATTTGTGGACGAATGTCACGGATACCCTAGTTTACTACATCCTTTGTTATGCATATTTCGGATCTATGTTGGCGATATCTCGAGCATTACACATAATTTAGCAAAAGTGTGGTGCGCCGTCAGGAGACGTCATTTTCACAGTCGTTTTCACGGCAATCGCATTGGAGAAAAAAAAACACTATATTTCTGTTAGTACTTCAAATACTACGTCAGAAATCCAAATACATTATAATAAAACAATTTAAAGATATTTTTGAGAAATATCGCGAATTTTAGAAAATTAATGTCTTAAATTTTCGATTCCACATGCTTTTGCTTCATATTTTTTGTCGTGCTCTCTACCTCTACATTAGCGATATCAACATACCGATAAATTTAGTAGAATTTTTTTAAAATACAGAAATTTTTCCCAAAATTTATTGGAATCTTTAAGATACATTTTTCTGTGAAATTTCATAAATATATGTTTGTAAGAGTAAATAATAGCATAGTCCGCGTAATTTTTGAACGGCCCTCTTATACAATAGACATATACTAGCTATCTGTCGTGTATATACAAACAAAAATACCTTCCTGAGGTACGCACAGAGAATCAAGATTTTGATTTTAGGATAAAATATAGCTCTCTCATAATGTTCGTAATATTTTTATTGTTAACTAGGAAATATTAAATTAAAATTTTCGTTATCTACTTTAATTTGGTTTGCTTGTCCAGACTCATTACTTTTGATATCCCGAATACAACTTCACGTTTCAAGTATACCACCTCATTTACATTATTTTTTTTCAAACACATTAAATATTAACCGCGTATTGATGTTTGCAATTCCAAATTCTCCTAAGATTTCCTTTTTATGAATTCATCATTAGAAAAGTAGTTGTATGTTCTGAAGCCTATGATAATTATATCTGGTGATTTCTATGTCATTCCGCATTGTTTGATAAAATTCTTTTTGAATGAGTATCAAATATATACTAGAAATAATCCAAAATAAACTTATTAACTTAATAAACTTAATAAAAATTGCTTAGAGAAGAAAGGAAATTAAGTATTGTACATGCAATCTTTGCTTTAGATATTTTGTTTTGTCTATAATATTTATTTTTATTTCCACTTCTTTATAGAACTAAATTTTCAGCTATTTCTGATGTACAATGTTATATGCAGTGCCAATTTTTTTTTCTACTTTTTTTCCAAGGGGACATTTTAAAAGAAATATATATTTTCTTTATATCTTCTCGATCCAACGTATTGAGTATTAAACCAGACTAAGACACCTTTTTTATTAAGGTGTCTTTATTTTGTTCATGGACTGTAGAAACATCCGTTTTTATTATATGCGAGTTTTTAAACATGAGTCCTAGCAGAAACTATACTCTGTCGACTGGGTTGTTTGATTGAGAGTTGATTATATCAACGAGTCTATGTCAGTGGGCCAAGACAGGAAGTGCAACTGACAAACAGCCGCCAAGGAAAATGAGCATTGCGAATAAGAAGATAGTTCTTCATTAAAATTACTGTAAAGAAATTATAATTCTTGACAATATAGTCCACAATCACTCTGTATTCAACTTAAGTCTGTCATTTTAATTTCCTCTTAAGCATCTGTCACCTAAATAATCATACCGATTCCGATATGTATTCATACACTGTGCATGTATTCTAATTTTAAGTCAGGAAATTCCCTACTAACAAAGCGTCTGCAATATGAGGAGAAATCTTGATGGTATTCTGGTGGTTAAAAACAGAAAAAGTTTTGATACAGTATATTTAGACAATAAAACAATGGACCTAATAATCAGATGTACTATAAAGTTTTAAGTCAAATTGGAATACAGAGAACAAAACTTCATGTCTAGGCTAGCTGTTTTGTTTACAATACATGTACATGTGTTTGTGTGCGTCTGACTCAGGCTGATTGATGATAACTCAGCGGGCATTGTGTGCTTGCGAATGTCTAATATGTGTAAAGCTTAATTTAGATAAGATCTCCCCACTGCTGCAGAAGTGACCTACTGCATGGATTAATATTACCTCTCCCTTTTACTTTTGTGTCCGGAATGATAGTAAATGAAAGTATAAACAGTGTGATTTTTAATTTCTTTTGTTTGTGGAAAGTTGTACAGTTATACAGTATAGTGAAAGTCAATTTGCGTGATGACTGTTCGACTTAAGCAAGATAAAGAGTGGAAATAGATTATTGCAAATTGTTGGCACACTGAGTATTCTAAGGACGTGGATGGATGTTGGGGTATCCCATTTCCCTCTAACACAGATCTGTGTAATACTAGTGCACACACATTTTGGGAAAAAAGACCAAATACACACATATATTATGCTTTGTGGTTTAACAAATATCTCGCTGCAATCTTAATTAGATTTCACGGAAATCGGTCTCAAAAATAAAAAATGTTAAATTTAAAAATGAATTTCTATTTTTGAACATAATTGAACTTATTTTATTGTATGTACATGAAATTTTGGGGTTTTAGCCATTTACAAAAATATATACTCGTATATAAAAGTATAATAAAAAATATTAAACAGTAACCTAGCTATTATTAAACTTTTTTTTAGAATTTACTCCTGCTCAATCTGTGAAAAAAAGTCAAATGATTTTTTTTTAAACTCAATACCCGGTGTGTATACATCTGTTACTAATTTTGCTGTGTAAATGTAATTTCTGAATCTGATAGATTAATCCTACACTTAAACATTATACTATCGATGATAAATTGTTGATATGGGCTTGATACATGTATATGCGTTATTCATTTTCTCTCAAATTTGTCTTGAATGTCATTTTAGTCTGTAAAACATTTTTTATCTTAGATACTGAAAGTACAAGTTCCATACACTGTGCCTTCATCCAAAATAAGGACGAAGTCTGTGAAAACGATTAATCTAACAAGATTTCGCATATCATTCAAGTTATTTTCAAATTACTGTAGATCACTTAATTTTCGAGAGATCTCATTTTCGCGCATAAATCATTATTCTGTAACTATTATTAGCATGACAAAATGTTTTTACTGTTATGGGTCAGAATAACCCTAATGCTGAGCAAAGATCAATAACACAATTTAAACTTAACAATAATTTATTTACAGTAATATAATTATAATAAGTATATGAAACATAAAGTACAACTTAGCAAGAATCTAAAAATACATACATCAGAGTGTCCGTTGCTGCACACAATGTCCCAGTGAAAATATATATCCCAGTTATATCTCAGTAGTGCTTATACGACAAAGTATTCACAATTATTGATATGCATCGAATTGACAGGGTATTTATATATCATAAATCTAGAATATTCTAGAAATTGTTAAAATATGATATTACTGGAACAATCTGGACATACACAAAATTTAAGAATGTTCTAGATAAAATGACCGAACATGTTGACCACTCTGGAATGTTCAAGAAACTTAATGTTACTAATTATATACATAATGAAACAATACACATCTCACAACACCTCCCCCCTTAAAAAGTTTGAATGTCAATGAAAAAACTTAAATTGTAATACATGTACATTCATACAAAATCTAATTTGTTCATGATACTCTGGACAAGGCATCTGCAATAACATTATCTTTGCCTTTGATATGCTTAATTGTTATGTTGTATTCTTGTAACAACAAA
>NW_026924168.1:0-23075 GCF_032062105.1 Saccostrea cuccullata | reverse complement strand
AGCAGTGAAAAACTAATGTTTTGAAATATGATAGGTGATGTCATTTAGATTTTCAACCAATTTTTCACAATTTTCAAATTCATGCCCGGGGTAAAAGGGAGATGATTTTTCTATTACAAGAGGCCAAAAACAGGCCTTATCTAATGGTATGTCAGGGGAATATGGATTTATTTCTGCAAATGATAATCTAACCTATGCTAAAAGTTGCCCTCCTAAGGAGGAAAGCAAATACCAAATGTCTCTGTAAGCATACCTGTTTTGTGTTTATATGATTTCCCCTCAAAAACAATTGAAAAGTAAAAGTCTCTTGCTGCGGCCTTCAGTTAATCATTTAGATAAATTGACAACGTTTTTCAATCTCATTCCTACGCTGATTCGCTTTATCTTTTTGGATTTGATATAACAAATACCTAAGAACAGAGACATATGTATATTACAAGAAAAAGAAGGTAAAGATAATCTAGCAACAAAACTGTTTGATTAACGAGTACATAATTTTTATTTCCAATCGTCATCGTCCCTTATTAATGTAACAAATTTAAAGACCCTTATCACCAGCACATTGAGTTTAAGTTTTCCAGGTGATTCGATAAACTTCTCAGGTCATGGAGAACATGCGTATGTACATTCTTTAGCACAGTCCATTTTTCCCCTTGTGCAGAAAAAAATCTCAGATCACAACGTTTAATATACAAAAAAAAAATGACTTCGCAACACTTTCCCTACCTGAAGCACATGAGGAGAGGTGCAGGTGTAACGTTGAATTTTGACCCGGGTTGAAAATTGACCCTAGGATCATTTTTCAACGTTGAATACTTAGACCTAAGATGTTGAATTTAGACCCTAGTCCGTTGAAAACTGATCCGGGTCGTGGAATTTTGATCATGAATCCGGTTCTAAATTCAACAGCATAAAAACACATATTTATGACTTAGTTTTTACAAATGTGATTTAATCCATGGGCGTCGGGAAAGGGGGGGGGGTGTTAGGAATGCTTAGCCCCCTCACTTTTTTTGCCAAGATAGACATAATTAATATATGCATTGAACAAAGTGAAGTTGGTTTAGACCCCCCCCTTTTCAACAGGCACGTTACAGTGTAGTCAAAGAAAGAAAAATAAGAAGTGATAGTGCTTGATAATAAAAAGAAATCGGATCCTAACCCCCCCCCCCAACCCTCAACCCCCCATCCCCACCCCCACCCCCGAAATAGGATTTTTGGGTTTGGACCCCTAATTTTGACAATGGACAAATTTTCTTTTCTTTTTTCGTCAATTTTTTTAAAATTTGATATTTTTTTGTTGTTCAATTATTCCCCCCACCCGCACTTACAATTTGCTCCCTACATCAATGTACTCAATACGCACTTAATTCAGTTGTATTCTTAGATTGTGATATTAACAAAAAATATCTTAGATTTTAAAGTTACACGTGCACGTAGTTTAAAATCGCAGTATTTCGTGTAATATTTATTTTAAAAAAAATCATTAGTTTATGTATGTAAATCCTATTAGTATACATAGTCACACAATATACAATTTAATTCAGAAATTTGTGCATCTATATTTGCTTTTTGCTAGTAACACTTCATTTATTTCAATCTTAAAATTCGCAATATTAGTATTTGGGAAATGCTGAGAGTTTAACGCATGATGCACGCACGTTTTAAAGGTGCTTGGACACAGATTTGAAGTTATTATTTTCTCTATAATATTACGACTTATATATTTTAATAGCATTTCACACAAAAATTAATTAAAAATCTTATTTCGTTTAAAAGATATTGAAATTTCAAATTTTTCGGCGGGTTTGATTGACATATCCTTGCATTCTCGCAAATCTAATTTTATTCTTAATCCTTAGGTAAAGTGGCAATCTCGTTTTGTATAAATGAAAAATATTAATACTATAATCCAGAAAATTCAGAGTAGACACGTTCGAAAGCAAAACAAACACACAATATATTGTCAGTCCGTGCATTTGTGGTAAGCAGACTGTGACGATTGAACGCACCCGGCGAATTCTAAATATAAACAATAACAGAACTCGAGCCTTGTTTACAAAAACTGTGTACATAACACGAGTGTGCTCGATGTGCTAAACTCTGTACGCATCTCTAAGTTCGGAATGACGATACTTGTGAAGGTTTTTTGCTTTCTAACATTTCTACTATGAATAAAATAATTTTTCTTGACAAAAGTTTTAATATTTCTCATTAAAACACATCAAAATTGCCACTTTTCCTAAGGATTAAGAATAAAGTTAAAATTTGTGAAAGTGCAAGGATGTGTCAATCAAACCCGCCAAAAAATTTAAAGTTTTAATGACTTTTAAATGAAATAAGATTTTTAATAAATTTTTGTGTGAAATGCTATTAAAATATATAATTCGTGATATTATACAGAAAAAATGAGAAAATATTAACTTCAAATCTGTGTCCAAGTACCTTTAATGCTAATTTGGTTATGTACAACATTAAAAACTTAAAATATCCAATTTGAAAAACGGATTTTTTTTTCAAAATAAAAGGTTTAGTGATCTTTGTGTCATAGTTAATCAAACAGTTCAAGAACGAACCCCACAATACATATTAATTTTGTTAAATAAAGGATGGAAAGGAGGGTGATCTCCCCTTTTTGGGATGTTTTAATTTGCTAATGAAATCTTGTTCTATGGCAGATTGAGAGATGGTTTCATCATTTTCAATGGTTCTGAGACAGAGATTCTCGATTTCTTTGAACTTGGCAATCAGTGTCATCTGCACTTAAAATTCACCTTTGAAATCTCTGTTGATTCAGTAAACTTTTTAGACACAAAAGTTTATAAAGGAAGAAAATTTCAAGAATCAAACAAACTTGATATCAAATCTTACATAAAACCAACAAACAATTTCCAATATCTACACAGAGAAAGTTCTTACAACCCAGCGGTATTCAAAGCTTTCGTTAAAGGTAAATGCAAACGGCATGTGAGAAATACTTGTCAAAGAGAGGCTTCTCTGATATAGTAATAGATCCTATATCACAGGAATAATTGGAACAGAAAGAAAGGAGATCCTAAATAAAAGCAACGGCCAATTGAGACCCCACAATAAATTGGTTATGGTTACAAAATATAATCCGAGAGTCAACGGACTAAAAAACGCATCTTAAAATACTGGAAAGTAACGAAAACAGACACATGATGCAAAGAAATATTTTCCTCGGAACCAATTAAAGCTTATAGCAAAGACAAAAGCAAAGGCGATATTATGATATAATTTTTAGATCATGTTTACCACAAGAGTACACTGCTAAGGTTGACCCCTGATGAGGCAGGCCTTAGAGCAAGTACCCGTTACAAGAACTGCCGAACATTCTTTAATATTTTTATATATATATATATATATATATACTAATGAATAATTATATTTCCATCAGAAAGGAATGCCTGGTTTAGACGTTTGGTTCAGAGCGTAAGGTCCTAATAAATTTCATGGACAAGTTTGGCCGATTGATATCTTTATTTTCACACCAGATTTCCAAGATTTTTGTTTTATTCCCTATTCATAGTTTTATAGTTATTTATGGATGTTATGGATTTTAGAAAGTATTGTCAAATAACTAACTTGCCCTGCTTGAAGATAACTGAAATCTTTACTGATCAAAATATTCATATATACACGGGATGATAGGTTTATTTCTATTACTCTTGAAAAGGGAAAAAATTGAAATTGAAATATAAGTATAGGGATACTGATAAATCCCGTAAAACAACCTCCAAGTTCAAAAAATGTTCAAACTCTGAGGTGGAGTGTTACACCGAAACTTTCTGTTTTTAAATAAAAACGCCCAAAGTTTCCAACAAAGTTTATTTTGTATTCCCGTGTAACACTTTACACACAGGACCCGACTGAGTAACTAATTGAACACACAAATTCTACGCTAAATATTAAGAACTGCCCAACCTACAGACTGTCAATCACTGCTAAATTAACCTGTTAATTGTGAACACTATGAATTCTGCATTTTCTCATGGCCAGCACTTCGGACATTCAATCCCCCTGAGACTCGGGTGATAAAAGTCAGCAATGCTGATACAAGAGCTAAATTTCCCAGCCAAATCTTAATGAGCGGTCAAGACCTTATCACATAAACAGATCACTGCAGTCTGTAGCTTAGAGCAATTACTACAAATCAACAAGATTAAGATAATATAAATCAAGCATTAATTATACAAACAATTTCACACAAAATTTCACTTTAACACCTCCCTTCCAAAGATAAAAATTTAACTGTCAATAGTTGAATTTTTTCCAAGTTCATAATTCTGTATATAGCAACATTAAATTTAACCAGTCACTAAATTCACTTTAACCAGTCCAAATAATTATTATATACCTAATGTGTATCACCCAATTTTACTGTTGAATTTACGCTATCACGTGACGTCGTGATCCGATTTTCCGGATCACCAACATGTTGTTTTCTGAATCCATATCACCACTCTCTGAAACTGATGACGTAGTACGCATAGATATGACGTTATTTTTCTTGCGCGTTAAAAAGTCCCTTGTTATTATGCTTTGTTTTATGGATAAATGTCATGCAATTGATTTCTGACGTTTTCTTTTGCTATATATTGCTAGTTATGAGGGGGTATATAATAAATTTATCATTATAACAGTAACTTGATCCGAAGAACCGTATCACGTCTCGTTGACAGGCGCGGATCATCAGATCAAACTCGACGCTTCGCGTCTCGTTAGATCTGATGATCCGCACCTGTCAACTCGACGTGATACGACCCTTCGGATCAAGTTACTGTTATAATAATATATATGTATTTAACAGTTAATAGCAATTAATCATCAAAAGAATAATATAAATCCAAAATGAATTTCACTGTAAATCCAAACTGAATGCACTTGAATTTTATGAATATAAAATTTTCACAATAATTGCCCATAATTCACAAACACATTTCACTTTTCAGATTCTTGATAATCCGTCTGCATTTGTGTCTTTGCTTCCTCTCTTATATCTAACTTCAAAGGTGTACGATTGTAGTGCGAGGGCCCAACGTAAAAGTCTCTGATTTTTATTCTTCAAGCGATGCAACCATGTTAGTGGATTGTGATCTGTTTCTACGTAAAACTTCCTCCCCTCTAGGTAATACGAAAACGATCCAATGGCCCAAACGATGGCCAAAAATTCCTTCTCTATGGTTGAATAGTTCTTTTCCCTCGGAAGTAACTTCTTACTAAGATAAGCAACTGGGTGATCACCATCTGGCAACTGTTGGCTCAGGACAGCCCCAATTGCATTATTACTCGCATCTGTTTGTAGTACAAACGGTAAATTGAAGTTCGGATTGACCAAAACAGGAGCTGTCATCAGGGCCTCCTTCAGTTGTTTGAATGACTGCACTTCCCTCTCCGTCCATTTTAATTCTGCGGGTTGACTTTTTCTCAGTAGATCAGTCAGTGGTACAGTTATGTTTGCATAACTTCCTATATACTGGCGATAGTATCCAGTTAGCCCCAAGAATGATCTTAAATCCTTCTTTGTCAAGGGAAGCGGAAAATCCTCCATGGCCTTCAATTTCCGAGGGTCTGGTCGAATTGATCCCCCTCCAACCATATGTCCCAAACAGATGATTTCTGTTGCTCCCAACTTACATTTTGATGGTCTGATGGTAAGATTGGCCTCATGAATACGCTGAAGCAGCTCTGTTACATGTTTGATATGGTCTTCCCACGTCTGACTGTAAACAATTATGTCATCAAAGTACGCAACAGTATTTTGAGTTCCATCTAAAATACGATCCATAAGTCTTATGAATGATGCTGGAGACGTCTTCATACCAAACGGCATCACTGTAAACTCGAAAAGGCCAAATGGGGTGATGAAGGCGGATTTCTCGCGCGTTTCCTTTGCCAGCGGAACTTGCCAGTAGCCTTTTGTTAGATCAAATCCACTCAAATATTTTGCACTTCCAATTTTCTCAAATACTTCACTCATGCGTGGAATGGGATAAGGATCCGTGAGAGTTATTTCATTCAGTTTCCTATAATCAACACAAATTCTAATTGTCCCATCAGGCTTGTTGACAAGGACAATTGGTGAGGCCCACGGACTTTTGGATGGTGTAATAAGTCCTTGTTCTAACATTTCATTCAAAGACTCCTTCACTTCCTGTTTCTTAGCTTCCGGTATCCTGTAAGGTCTCTGAGTAATTGGATTCTCAGACGTTGTTTTGATTGTATGTGAGATAACATCACACTTTCCCGGCTTTGATGTGAAAATTCTTGAAAATTCCTGACAAACATCCCTTAAACTCTGTCTCTGCACTTGAGTCAGCCCATGTCCAAAGACAAGATCTGAAATGGTTTCTGTGGTGTCGTTAGGAAATTGCTGTTCATTTCCAATTTCATTTTCTGCTGCTGCCAGTAATGTAATTTCAGGTAAATCAAGGTTCACTTTATCAGCCTCATCCTTAGTTACCACGACATTTAAGTCCCTTGGTTCGGCATCACATTTATTCATGTGATTTTTGGCACTTAATTCATTTTGTTCTTGTTCTTTTGCTTTGGCTCTCGTAACCACAGCTGCAACTTTGTTCCTCTCCAGAACATCTATTCCCAATAAACCATCTGCAACCAGATCAGGTACTAAACCTACCTGAACATGTCCCTTAAACACTGGTGTTTCCAGGTTAACCACTGCTAACTTAGCCTCGAATGGCTGTCCAATAGCTGTAACCAAGGAAGTAGTTTGTCCATGTAGAACACATTTTGGATCAACAAGATCCTCCCGCAATAGCGTCATAGATGTTCCAGTGTCCTTGACCATTGACACTTCCACATCATCCACTTTCCCCGGAACATAATGTAAACCCCATAATGCTCCTTTCACGAAACACGACGCTAGATTACCTTTCTTTGGGCATTTGTTTGCATAATGTCCAAAGTTCCCACAGCTAAAATATTTCACTTTTTCCAAACTTTTCTGTTTTCCGGAGTTCCCCTGTTCCTGGCTCTTCTTCTCACCTAACACTTTAGGATTTTGAAGTTTTCTGTCCTCGGCCGATTTTGTTGGTAGAATGTAATCATCAGCAGCTTCAACTAACTCACTACGTCCCTTATTCCGTCTAATCCACTGGGCTTGTTGAGGAGATAACGCCTTTAAGAAATATTCTTCTCGGAACTTTTGTACGGGATCTTTCTCATCAATGAAACGACTCAAATACAGATCTATTCTCGACATTAATCCTCTGTAAGTTTCTCCTGGTCTACGTTTAATTTCCTCCAGGAACTGAAAGTAGTCTGCTGGGCGCTTGCCGAATCGATTCAAAAGAGCCTTATACAGATCTCTGTATCCCGAAGTCACTTGCTGCGACACCTCTCGAGCTTCTCCGGTTAAAAGTGACCTAAGCTGTAAAGCCTTTGAGTTCTCAGTCCAACCTGCATGCTCAGCTACCGCATCAAATTCAGAGAGATAGCACAAAATGTCATCCTTTTCCTGATTAAATGGTTGAAGCTTAATTTTTGGTATTCCTGTCGAATGTGCTCCTGGCGTTGAATTGGCCTTCTCTAGCTGAACACGTAATTCCAAAATTTCTTTTTCATGTTCCAATTCAAGTGTTTTTAAACGTAATTCATGTTCCTGTTTTTGTTTAGAAAGTTGAAATTCCAATTCCAAGTCCTGTTTCCTAGGCATTTTAATTCCGCTTGTTAAATCCAAATATATGTATAAAATTTCAAACAATATTTCACATTTAATTAGGATCCCACCGCTGCCACCACTTAAAATGTTACACCGAAACTTTCTGTTTTTAAATAAAAACGCCCAAAGTTTCCAACAAAGTTTATTTTGTATTCCCGTGTAACACTTTACACACAGGACCCGACTGAGTAACTAATTGAACACACAAATTCTACGCTAAATATTAAGAACTGCCCAACCTACAGACTGTCAATCACTGCTAAATTAACCTGTTAATTGTGAACACTATGAATTCTGCATTTTCTCATGGCCAGCACTTCGGACATTCAATCCCCCTGAGACTCGGGTGATAAAAGTCAGCAATGCTGATACAAGAGCTAAATTTCCCAGCCAAATCTTAATGAGCGGTCAAGACCTTATCACATAAACAGATCACTGCAGTCTGTAGCTTAGAGCAATTACTACAAATCAACAAGATTAAGATAATATAAATCAAGCATTAATTATACAAACAATTTCACACAAAATTTCACTTTAACATGGAGTCAATATTCAACAGGGTCAATTTTCAACTGGTTGAGGTCATCAGGAATAAGACAAAAAATTATCAAGCTGTTGAAAAATGACCCCGGGTATAAATTCAACGACTTTTGGTCTCAATTTTCAACGCAGAAAAAAAACCCTGGTTCAATATTCAACGTTGAAAAATGACCCCCGAATCAATTTTCAACTCGGGTCAATATTCAACGTTACACCGGCGACAACAGAGATCAGGCGAATGATTGAATTTTATCTTTGCAATTCATTTTTTTTAATGATAAAAGCCACACTTCTCTATTCCAGTTCATATACCAATACGAGTTTTACTGAGAGTAAAATATGAAATTTAATTTACAATTATTATTTGGATCGCCCACATAATCAATTTTACTATACAGAATAATACTGACAGTTTTATTAGGGGAAGTTAGAATCAAATTATAGATCTAGATTTGTAACCTTCCACCGGTAAGTGGTGTTGTCTTTTTACTTTCGAAAACATTTCTAGAAAAACAACAAATGGGTAAACAAAACCCACTAGAAATCAAAATTTTTTTTACCCATTTCTAAGTTTTCTTATCACATTAATGACTATTTTTTTTTATCATAATCAAGTGTGTTTAAAATTTTAAAGATTCCTCTTCCTTTGTAAGGACTACCTAGAAAAAACGCCAACTTCTCTTTATCTGAGCTTGGTAGGCTTATTCTTCATTTTGTATATTATTAAAAGAATTTTGAATTATGTCCATAGATTAAAGTGTCTAAATTTGTCATTTGTTGAGGAGCAGTATACTCACACAATAAAATTATTTAGGAAAAGAATATTGTACTATTCGGATTTAAAAAATGAATAAAAATTACAAAAAATGTCAAACGTATGAAATAGAAATTTTTCTAACAAATTGAAATTTATTATTTATTAAAGTATCAAGACAAAATGAAAAAAAACCTAATGACAAAAGAAATGTATTACACGAATTAGTGGAATTCATTTATATTGTTACAAGTAGGTAATCTGTGGATACCTATTTTACGATTGAAACAAATTTTGACCTAAAAAATATTTGCTTTCCTACCATTTGAATAGAGGACAGATTGTGTCTTCTTACAGTTTACAAATAAAAAAGATACGGCAATTGTTATGAAGGCATTCATGGAGACCATTGTCTTTGTACTAATTAATTGCATAATAAACGTTACTGAAGATGAAAAACACACTTTTAAAGGAAGAGAAAATGTGATTAATATTATATACAAAAAACATCGTGACGCAGAGGTTAGAGCGTCTGCTCTAAAGTCGCAAAGTGAGGAGTTCATCCTTACGTCGCGGGTTCGAATCCCACTGTTGGACGTGGAGACCGGTCCTTCGGATGAGACCGTATATACCGAGATCCCGTGTCGCAGTAGGTACTGGTACGAAAAAGATAACTGCTTGTTCAATGATATGGCCCTTAGTGACGAGTATAGAACAGAATTTGCAACTCTCCACCGGCAGGTGGTGGCGTCTCCATATGAGTGAAAAATTCTAGAGACGGACGTTAAACAATAAACAAACAAACAATCAATAAATCAAAAAGAAAATCAGTTGCATTTGTTATGGGTTCTTACAATAACTACATGTATTAAATTGTTGAAAAGCTTCCTGCTGCTGTCTTTTAGCCGACTAGGCAAGCAATTTACAATCAAATACATATATAATGGAGAGAAATTCACATTACAATAATTCTCAATATATTTAGCAAATGAAAATTTGAACAATTGAATAAAACACTATGTATTTCAATGATTTTTAATTATACTTACATACATTTTATATTTATCAACTCTGATTTACAAGAAGGTATACTGTGTATTTAATTTAAATACAATAATTATGTTTTTGCTTGATTGTAATTGGATCGAACATGCAAGTCATTTATGATGCCTGCAAGGATCTTGATTTGGAAATCTGTTCTATATGTCATTGTTTTTCTCCAAAATACTTTAAAAAGTTGGTTGTTGTCTACAATACAAAGATTTTGCTCAATTTAATGAAGCTTGCAGACAACGAGGCCTTATTGGAGAAACGGGAGTGTCTGGGGAACAGTTGTAAAGGTCTAAGTTACAATAGCAAATAGTTTATCTAAGTATTTAATAATTGTTTTCCTAACTATTTAAAATATATAAGATATAAGAACATTAGGCTGCTGAAATCATATGATCCACATAAGTAAAAAATTTCATGCTATAAAATATTTTGTTAAATACAAATAAAGACGTACCTGGGCACCATCTATCGAGTGGCTTATCCTCTGATCGTGGATACCTAACATCGCTGTATTGAAAAATACCTAAAATCTCGACATGGAAAAGAATTACATTAAGTAAGAAATTTGTTCTTAAAAATATGAATAAAGTAAGATTTTGAAAGTCGACCTGTTTAGAAATAGTAAAGAGAAAATTTTCAAACTTCACAAATTAAAGTACATGTAATTAGCAAAGTTTAATAATTGATTATGAAGTTAGAGTACATACTCAGAAAATCATTTTCGTCATACCAACAACATGTCCATAGAGAAAAAAAAATAGCACATTACTCACCGATGGTGATATATTTCAATTTGAATAATACAAGTTCACTCCGTGGCATTAAAAGTGTTTACTAATAAATTATAATGAAAAATACCGTAGTAGATTTAGTGCCATGGTGCTTACCTTTGTATTTCCGTATTTGCAGAGGATCTCTCCTGGCACAAGATGGATTGTCCATATATTTGTACAGTATACATACTTCATTTTCGTACGTAAATGTATAACAGTTTGCTTTCTTTAAACAATTCGCTTCACAAAGTGTTAAACTTATAGGCTTTTCATCATACTTATCATCTTCGCAAAATTGTTTTTGAGTTTGATTTCGCAAGGTTGATAATGATGACTTAATCATACATTCTCCAAGATCTAAAATAAAGTATACACCATAGATAAGTATAAATGAATAACCGAATAAAAATTCAAATAAAAACAATAAGGATACTTAATAAATGAATAAACGAATATCTATATGTAGGGACATTCTATACAAGTTTTCCATGGATCCAAAATACTGAATATCAATATCGAAACCCGGCGCTGTGTTGCAAGGATTGCTACAAGAAAGATATATAAAAATTTAGTATGTGAAACATATTGAGATGGCGAATTCAAGAGTATTCAATATCAAAAGTTCATAAAATAATACAAAACAGGAGTAGAGCAAACACGGAACTCCAAAACATCAGAAATGGAATTAGGTGTTATGGAGGAGTGAGCATTCCCTGCGGACCAGTCACACGCGCCGTGTGCTCCTTGTCATCATCGGGAAATCACGGAAACATCCGTCGTAAATTAAGTGTATAAATAATGGACGAACAATTGGTTTGAAAAACATCAGTCACTGTCAGCATTTGATTCAATGTTTAATTGTATTTGTTGACCATAGAACTTACCAAATGATGACTTTAAACGATACTGCTGACATTCTTGTTCCATCAACTTGTTTGTCAATAATTTACTTAGTTTTAGAAATTGTTTATATGTATCTCTTTTGTATCGAATCAACTGAGATACATAAACTCCGTATGCAGGCGATGAAGGTATATTGCTGCATAAGTAAGGAAAGTTGACGATCAAAAAGTTAAAGTCATCACGTTTATCATAGAACTTGGGCATTAGATTACCATTAATGTCTTTCTTAAGTAAAATATCTAATTATGAAACAGATGTGTCAGACTCTGAGGTTTCTTTTATCTCAAGCTCACCAGAATATATCGTATTGACATAAGAATGGAAAATACAATTTTCATTGAATCTACGTCTCCGATATATCTAAATGTCGAGTTTAAGGCCACAGCAAGTGTTCACTTCTTTTCACGCATAAGATTTTGCACAAATTCTGCTTCATATGAATACAAAATAGGCCTGCTAATAACGAGGCGCAATTGGTACCCATGGTAATTCCAATAGATTGTTGGAAGACCTAATCTCCAAAAACCGCATAGATATTGTCAATCAATTATATTGTCAAAATTATGAAAAAGATATATTGTACATACATGTACATGTAGTTCACAATTTGAACATTACGTAGGAACATGAGTTTTTAAACAGCGCCCTCTTTCTCTTTTATAATAATAATCTACGACCCGAAAGGAATTATCAATTTACGCATGTCTTGTCCCTTCCTAGCTTGGGACATAAATAAGTCCTATTTATTTACAGTTTTACTTTTTGAATTTCAATTTAAAATATTAAGATGTGCCCGGAAGACTGCGAGGCACGTCAGGTTAGTTTGATCTTCTGCGGTGATGTTTGATTCCCAAAAAACAATAAAATTATTTATTGCTACGAAGTAATGCATCGTACAACGTTGTATTTACATCACATAGTGTTGTTAAATAATTATAAAGATACTGAAATGAAACATTTAAAAAATAGAATTTGTACATGAATGACATAAATTAAAAGACTAATAATTTGTAGGCCCATTAAATTTTAAAGTAATATTATTAAAATGTTAGAAACAAGGTATGTATGAGAAACACTGTTAAAAAGAGAAATTGAAAAAAAAATTAAAGAGAAAAAAATAAAATATAGATATTAAGAATAAAAAAAAGTCATAAAAGTTAATAGAAGACGGTAATATAAAAGAGGAGAGATTAGAAATAAGAATATATAAAAACTATGGGGAGAGCTAATAGTGTTGCTTAGAATTACCAAACATTTTGGCCCTTTTCAAGTTTATCCTGCTAAAGACATTCATTTTTTCCCCAAAGAACCAGGGGTGAATTACTTTTAGCCTTTCCATTCAGAATTTTTCTTTGTTTTTCTCTGAGTACCGGTCAGTAATAACTACTTTCAAGTCCCCCATGTCTGCAAAAAAATTTTGAAGGTTAAAATATTCCTCAGCTGGTTCGTTGAGTTTTTTGGTTTTTATGGTCAAATGGTGATTATTGATTATCCTGCGGAAATTTTCCGTTTTCCCATCATCCCAAGAATCCTTACAGTAGATGAAGTATAAGTGTGACAGTCAGACGATTGTCGATGACCATAAAGCTAAGTTTATATGGCACCTGACTTGAGATTCAGGGACCTAGGTTCGATTCCTGGTCTAGTCTGTCAAGTTTTTGCCTCTCAAGTTTCATTTGGTGTCGTGCCATGCCCTGGAAGTGACAGGTAAAAGATCTTTCAGGGAAGAGCATGGGTTGATATTTTCGACGGGCCGCCGAAATATGGCTGAAATATTGCCGATTTGGGTAAAAAAGCAATTAATCAATCAATCAATTGAAGGACCGAAAATCTTTAAGAAGCGAAAAATGTTATAGTCAAACGGGTTCGATCGCCGATGATCAAAAAGCTCAGTTGTTTGAGACACCCGACTTATGATTTAGGGGGGTCTGTCATATTTTTCTTCTCCCTCGTTACATTTGCAAATTTTCTGTATCACATGTACACGTAAATTTCTCTAGCCACTTGTTGGTGCGGACAGTAACGGGACTTTTAAAGCTATATGTATCAGATGATAGATTGTCCAGTCTGTTTTTCTACTACCACGTCCTTTGAACTCCTCTCCTAAAGAAGGCCAAGGAAGGTTCTCAAGGCTTGTCATTTTTCTTTTGGAGTAAAAAGTTGAATTTCGTTTTAAAGAATACCATCGAGGTTCTTAAAAACTGCTTGAAAAGTGGGAAGCAGACGTACAATGTTGTTATGTTTTTCTCAATGTAGGGCGTTTTGTCTGTCATGTCCTGCCATCTCATCAATAGCAGTTTTTAATGATCTGGACTTTTAGCCCCCTTTGCACGAATTGGACTGCACGAGATTGCCCTGTTCCTGATATTTTGCCCCTTTGTACTTATGCTCAATAGAATAATACATTTATTAAAAATAAGAAAATGTAATTTACCTTCATCATTTGTTTCGCAGATAAATATTTTTGCTGTGGAACAGTTTTCGGTAAAAAGGGTCTTCTCGAATCGATTGTAGTAAAGACAAAACATATCACCCGGACTTACTGCGGTTATATTAACCGGAACTTGGGAATCAAGGTGATCACAATTTTCTAACATACTTTCATTGTTAGAAGACCTCAAAAAAGCTCCAATCCACAATCCTGCTGAGATTCTTAAAAATGAAAGATTTCAAAAATTTAATTTTAACAACTAATAGAATCATAATTTTATTTCAATGTTTATGTCATTTTATGAAAGTCTTGGATAACACATATGACTAAACTTGATCATATCATTTCTAAAATTATCTTTAATGCCTATTGACGATCAAAGGTACCTCAAGCCGGAATGTGTTTCAAGCAAATTATCAACCTCTTCCAGAACCAGGTCTAAAAAGTACATCTCACTCAGTGATGTAATTTGTGGTAGTGTCCCGTTACTTGAAGCACAAACATTATATGCGGTGTGCCATGACGCTCCTGGTTGATGGACAGTATATCTACATTTTGGATCCCTGTCTGCAAATGAAATTCTAGTATGGAACAGTATTCAAGCTCTTTAGTCAATTCCAACAGTTGAAATCAAGAGGAGAGCAAACACGGACATCAAGAAAGTCGGAGGTATGATCAGGTGGTTCTTGTTTCATCACCTTCCTTATCAGATAGCACATTTGTTCATACATAGAGCACGCTCTTGCCCATCAAATCAACTAGGAAGTTAAACCCCATATGCATGTGATTATAATATGTTCAATTTGCTACATAAGTATTAAGTAAAAGAAGTTTATACTCCAAATTGTGAAGTCTTGTATTTACATATATCATAAAGCTTTGTTGTTAGGCGACCATTCACATCTTTATTTAGTAAATTTTCACATATTAAACAGATGTGTCAGACTCTGGCAAGCTCATCGGAGATAAATCTAGTCGACATACGAATCTACGTAATTATTATCAATCCATAAATATGTGTTGTCAATATATATATATAATAGTGTTGCATTATGCATGTACTATGCCTAAATAGTAGGCAGGGTTTGACACATGGTGCACGAGCCGGAGGCGAGTGCACTATGTGTCAAACCCTGCCTACTATTTAGGCATAGTACATGCATAATGCAACACTATTGTTATTATTATGCTGACTGTTGTAATTATCTATGCGGCAATTCATTTGACTTTTTCCTGAAAATATCGGTGCTAACACAGCGCACTTGCAAGAACTCATTCAAAATATGCATGCTAAAATTGGTTGCATGCTTAGTTATTTTGGTTACTAGTATTTTCTCCAAATAAGTCGGGATTTTCTGTCCCAAGACAACTCATCTTTATTTTCAGTTTTGTTAGTAAGACTGATTTGTTCGCAGACGTCGATTCTCATTGATAATTTTCTTTTACATCCTTCAATCAAGCGTTATATAAGAAAGCGTTTTAATGACCCCATGATATCAGTTCATCCAACGATCTGTTTGTAATTAGTTTGAAACTTTGTTGTACACATTTATCTAAGGTTCCTTAGAATAATATAACTGTTTTCAAATAATATTTGTCTATTTTTTTACTTCTTGTGTCAATTGTATAAATTAAGTTTATATATTTAATAAAATTCCTCCAATCAGTGATCGTCTCTGTGGCGTAATCGATAAGGCATCGGACTGACAACCTAATGGTCGTGAGTTCGATTCCCGGGGTGAACATTGAAGGATTTTATTCAGTAAGTTAAGCCGTGCTCTATTTCGGCATAGTATGCTTACGCTATATAAATCCTTAGACCACTATGCGAGAATAGTAGGGTATGGGTTATATAGAGACAAACTGACAGGAAGCATAATAATATTGTATATATTACTGTACCAAACACTGGATTTTTCTTATATATATATATATATATATATATATATATATATATATATATAAAGCACATAAACCAACAAAACTGTATATCCTAAATGTCGGATCTACCAAGTAGATACAAGGTCACGGATGGAAATTTATATAAAGCTCTAAAAATGACCAACGACACGAACAATAAAAATTGTCAAATTTTCGGGACGCCCTGTCCCTTCCTCAGGACAAAGAAAAAAGTTTTAAAAGTCCAAGTCAAAAAGAACAAAGGAAAAAGAGAAACAAAAAACAACTAGCACTACTACTAAACTACTAAACACTATATAGTTACATACTTAGTTACATGTTGATTTGGAAATTTTTAAGAACACTATTTAAGAAAGAATCCGGACCGCTATCAAATGCGACCGATCTATCGGGTATACTCGGGTGAAGTGCGATTTACATAATTGAACGAATTAATTATGCTAATTAATTACGACAATCAGTAAATCGTACATTGTTTCATTCTCTCAAAATGGCGTAACTATACTGAATAAAGAATAATCAAAGAAAAATAATAATAAAGAAGGGCATTTTAACATATGAATTATGATCTATCATAAATTTTAATTTGAAATGTTAAGAACTAATTATCGGTAAAAAAATAATTAATAATTAATTAACAATGGCGTAAGCAATACATAGTTATGTGGGTTGTTCGAGAGTTGGTGACGCAAATTAACTGTAGAGTTTACACTAAATTGAGAGAATAATCTTGTTTGGTATCATCAGGAATCGGGTCTAGTTTACGTTCATTCTGGTGAAGTCATTCAGTTTGTTAATACCATTGGGGCGGAATGACTTCAATCTGTGGATCCAGAACTCTTCTTTGCTTTTTCTCTGAGCGTCTGTCCATCTTGGGTTATGGTCAATCACCACTACTGTCATGTCCTCCCATTTGTGACCCTCAAGGTTGAAATCTTTCCCAACGGGTTCATTGAGTTTTTTGGTCCTAATGGTCGAACGGTGGTTATTGACTCTCCTGCGGAGATCTCATGTTTCACCAATATACTGTTTGGAGCAAACTTTGCAACTGAGGAGATAAATGCAGTTGTCAGTATGACAGGACAAATTTCCTAGTATTTTGTAGCTGCGGCCTGTAACTGGGCTGTTAAAACTGTCTGTGTCAGTGCTGTGCTTACAAAGAAGACATCTTCTGTCAAAGCAAGTTTTAAAGCCCCTGTTAGGTAATGGGTTGTCCAGTCTGGTTCTTACTACCATGTCCTTTAGGTTCCTAGGGCGTCTGTATGCAGCCAATGGGGGTTCCTTAAAGACCTCTGCCATTCGTTTGTTTGAATGGAGAATTGGTAGGTTCTTTTGAAGGATACCGCTTAGGTTCTTAAGGACGGGATGGTTTGTGGTTACCAAAGGGACCCTACCGCTATTGTCTTTCTCCTTGTAGCGTAATAATTTTTGCCTGTCATGTCCCGCCATCTCATCAATAGCTGTTTGTACGTTGCGGGCATTGTAGCCTCTTTTGCGTAGGTGGGACTTAAGAAGACCACTTTGCTCCTGATATAAGGCAGGGGAAGAACAGATGCGTCGAATTCTGGTGGCTAGACCCTTAGGCACTCCCTTAAAAGTGTGTGGGGGATCACAGCTAGTGGGCATAAGATATAGGTGGGAATCTGTGGGTTTGGTGTGGAGACTGAATTCGATTTCACCATCAATCAGGGTAGATGTGGTATCTAGAAATACGTTTTTCGAATTAGATACGTCTACTGTAAATTTGATCGACTGATGAAAGGTGTTGGCAAACGTAATGAATGCCTTGAGGCTCTCGCGACATTCCACCCACTTCATCTCTATATCGTCAATAAAACGCAACCAGCTATGGGGCCTAAATGGTGCTTGAAGTAACAAGTTGCGTTCCAGTCTGCCCATGAAGACATTGGCATACGCAGCACAGTTAAGGATACGAAAAGGAGGCGGAGCCTAATTTGTACGGGAAAACTTGACTATGACATCATACACAATATATGTCATACAACATTTCTTTAAAATACAACACAATGAGTTTATCTGCTAATTTAACCAGTTAGAAATCATCAAACTACATAAAAACTTACTACAGCGTGTTGTTTTGTTGTTAGTTAAATCCCACATAACAAGTTATAAACAAGTCACTGATCGCAATACACTTGTCAATATGACGTCATTTCTTACAACGTGACGTAGTTTGTACGCAGTGAGAGACAGATCAAGTAATATTTTCTCAACAAAATATGTATTCTCTAATTAAATAAAATATTATTTACAGATATTCTATGGGCCAATAACTTGAATTTAATGTCTTCTTCACTATTTTATGAATATATTTTCTGTACATTACGTATTTAATTGACACTGCCGTATATTTGTATGCAAGTACATCGGAGGGTAATGTGGGGGGTCTTAATAAATCGATCTAGTGCATGAGCATACACTCTATGGATCAAAGTAAGCTTTTACATTTCAACTATAGAACTATTAAGGGATCTGAAAAGTGCTGCGATCCTGAAGAAATCTTAAAAACAATTTAATCATATCAATATTTCATGCCGCTGACCAGCAAAAAATATAGCATTCGGTCATACAAGTATAATTTTAACGATGAAATTGCAGAATTTAGACAGGATCGCAGCATTTTTTAGAAACTACAATGCGTGTTGAAAATATCTATATACTAAACTTGGAAATTTAACTTGGTTATGCCCTTGCACTAGTGATATTTATATGTAACATCAATACTTCAAGTCATTGTGCTAAAATCGCGTGACTGACGCATCACGTGACTAGTCTAAATATAAAATATAATCGTCCTCGATATGTAGTTATTAATCATAATTACAATTATCCGATATAAATGACGTACTAAAAATAATCGCCATCCCTATTACGAATACATTTTTAAATACAAAATTTAGTCGATATTTCCATTGCGCACCTTAACTGTAGTGCGTAAGACGGTGCCATTTTCGTACCCATAGCAGTGCCATTAACCTGCAGGTAATGTTCTCCATTAAACATGAAGTTGTTGAACTTGAGAACGTGTTCAAGGAGCTTGGCAAGGGACTCGGTAGAAGGAATTTGTATGGACTTACTATCCCAGACTTCTCTACAGGCTTCGATACCCTCATCGTGCGGAATATTGGTGTACAAAGATGTGGCGTCCATAGTCACGAGGAGGGTATGATCTGGGAGGCCAGTAGAGGGCTTCTTGTTAATGTAGTCCGTGGTGTCCTTGAGATAGGATGGCAAATTCTCTACGTGTGGACGGAGATGTAAATCAATGAATTCAGAAATTTTCTCCGTGGGGTGTCCAATTGCGCTGACTATGGGGCAACCTGGCATGCCTTTTTTGTGTATTTTAGGAAGCAGATAGAATTGTCCTGGTCTACAGTCAATAGGATTTAAGGTCTCGTAGACGTTGATACCAATCTCATTTTTCTCAAACATATCGTCAAGAGTTTTGGTAATGGCGGTGGAGAATTCTTTAGTAGGGTCAGAGTCCAGTTTCTTATAGAAACGTTCGTCTGAGAGTTGTCATTGGGCCTCCGCCATGTAAATCTCTTTATCCAGTACGACAACTGTAGAGCCTTTTTCTGCTTTCTTGATTACAATGTCATCCCGATTTTTTAATGATTGTAAGGCAGATCTCTCTTCCTTACTCAAGTTGTCGGGAGTCTTGTCTGGCATTGAAAGGAGCTTCTCTATGTCTGACTCAACGGCGTCAATATACGACTCAAGCGCGCCACACTTGATCAGGTTCCCAGTCACTCTTGGGCCTATAGAGTTTGTGTTCCTCTAGATCGTGTAAATCTGGCTTGAAAGAGTCGTAAGAATTTACTGCGGAGTCTTTTCTAGAGAAGTGCTCCTTCAAACGAAGTCTCCGGAAGAATGCTCGGGTGTCCTCTCTGACTTGCTTTTCATCGACCTCATGTGGCGTGGGGCAGAAATTCAGCCCCTTGGAAAGAAGTGAGGTCTCCGATTCGGAGAGAAGAGCACTTAATTTATTGAGCACTGGGCAGACGTCAGGAGTTTGTATGGGTCCGTCCCTCGCGATTGTCTTAGTGCGCTTGAAGCGTCTCGAGCGAGGTTTACGTGTTTTGTTAACTCTGACTTCTGACCAGTTGTTCCTAGACTGTGGAACACTGTCGCGAAGAAATTTCTTTCTTTGAGTCTTGTTGACTTTTTTTGTTAGGGCCATATTATAGGTATCTATAATATTATGGGCTTCATCAAGATCGGCCTTGGACATGATATCGTTTAGGGATGATTCTAAGGACTTGATCTCACTCTTCAACTGTCATAACTTGTGGGTATCCCAAGAAAGACAGAGTGACATCAATTGTTTAGAACATCTCTTTGTAATAACGTCCCAGCGTTCCTGAAAGCGTTTGGAGATTGGCCCTATGTTAGGCGTAACATTTATCTGAAAGCCTTTCGGTATAATGTTACACTCTAAGTAGGTCTGTAAATTGGAGACCGGTGTTCAGTTTTTATTGATTTTTGGTGTTCTTTCTTCATAAGTTTGAATGTTGGGTTATCTTTTATGGACATATTTGAAAATAAATAATTGCCAAAATGATAAATATTTTAGTCGTGTGAAGTCGAAAGATTCAACGAACGATTGTTCTGGATTCTTATCTATTTCGTAGATAATTCGTGCAAAAATTCAAAAAATTAAAAACAAATGTTATATGAGTAAAAATCGAAAGGGAAAAGTGGAAAGAACTAATTTGCCATGGTTGGTTACCAAATAAATGATAGAAAAAGTCAAGTAATGAAAGACATAACCAAAAATAAATGACAGGAACATAAAATTGGATAAATAAATGATGGATGTACGGGTGGATTTGTGAAGGTACAGTTGGCGAAAAACGATATAAAAAGCACTAAAAAACCAACAACACTGTATATCCTAAATGTCGGATCTACCAAGTAGATACAAGGTCACGGATGGAAATTTATATAAAGCACTAAAAATGACCAACGACACGAGCAATAAAAATTGTCAAATTTTCGGGACGCCCTGTCCCTTCCTCGGGACAAAGAAAAAAGTTAAAAAGTCCTAAGAACAAAGGAAAAAGAGAAACAAAAAACAGCTAGCACTACTACTAAACTACTGAACACTATATATTTACATACTTAGCTACATGTTGATTTGGAAATTTTTAAGAGCACTATTTAAGAAAGAATCCGGACCGCTATGAAATGCATCCGGTCTATCGGGTATACTCGGGTGAAGTGCGATTTACATAATTGAATGAATTAATTATGCTAATTAATTACGACAATCAGTAAATCGTACATTGTTTCATTCTCTCAAAATGGCGTAACTATACTGGATATATATATATATATATATATATATATATATATATATATATATATATATATATATATATATATATATATATATATATATATATGGAATACATTATTCATAGAGGTGTTTTGAAATCGATCCCTGTTTGTTATCTTCTTCTTTTACTTTCTAAATTGTAGAATTATGATGATTTGAAATGTAATTAAGTTCGTATTATTTTTCTTATAAAAACTAATGTTTTCCTCTTCATACGTGAAGTATTCTCAATTTCTAATAAGTACGATTAGTATTATTCAGAATATCTTTCTTCCTATCACGAAATCCATAATCTTACCAACATGAATGCGTCTGTAAGACTAAAGTTACTTACCTTGTAAAGAACATAATATGTTTGGACCAAATATAATTGACATGATCCATGCCGTGAGCAGAAACTTTATCATCTGAAATGTGTTGAAAAAATTGTCATTTGTAAATATGCATCTTGGTTTACAATTTTACTCTTTCCTTACGGATATTTTGTTTTTTTTCCCCAAAAATAAGGTATCATATTTTGAGTTTTATTGGGATGTTAAAATACTTGGTCATGTGATCAACTCTCATGAAGCCCAATGGGCTTTATGGAAGCTTTGATGATGTGCCAACTCGTTTTACATCCCAATAAAACTAAAAAAAAATGATACCCTATTACTTAAATTTACATGCCTGACTGATTCATTACAAATAGTAAGGTACTTAAGTAAAGTTTGAAATCCATAAAGTTTTTTTTCAAAACTCAACGGTATAAATTGAATGTGTTGATAACGTCGATCGCTTGTGACGTCACTGTCAAATTACGAAGATCGCTCATGCTTAACAAGCAATTGATGGTCACATGACGAACGTGTTTTGCAGAGATGGAAAAACGCCTTGTTCAAATAGTATTATATTAAGGGAAACATTTGCAAATGTAAATATAAATTGTATGTTGTACAAGCAGATTCATGCATGTCTATTCTTAATTTTAAACAATGCACAAATGAATAAATGAAAATCATTATCGGGTTGCCCTTGTTTGATTTTACTTTGTTCATTTATTTAAGAAATGGCACATAAAACAAAAGTTTACAAATGAAACATGACAACATGAAATCTAGACAGATAATAGAAATACAACATTATTACATACGAGGGTTGTTCGATATGTATTGGGTATTGTACGATATCTCAAAAGCATTCGATTCAAATAGTCAAATGGACATTACGTCCCTTCAAAGTATTCTCCGTGATTTAAAATACACAATTTTAATCTCTGAATCTATTTCTGAAATGCGTCACGGTACGCTGATTTAGGTATACCTCTGAGGCACTGACTGACGGCTGAGCCAAGGGCCTGTCGGGACTTGTATCGACGACCAGATAAGAATTTTTTAAGTTTTGGAAAAAGGAAAAAGTCGCATGGTGCTAGATCCGGAGAATATGATGGGTGTGGCAAGACGGTAACCTTCTCAGACTTCAAAAATTGCTTCACAAGCTCTGATGTATGTGATGGAGCATTATCATGAAGAAGGCGAACATGCCTAAATCCCGACACAGAACGTCGTTTCTGATAATATTTCTTGAGCTTTTTCAGTACAACATCTCGGTAATACCGACCTGTAACACGTTTGCCCTTCGGCACCGGAATTTGT
>NW_026924167.1:0-23042 GCF_032062105.1 Saccostrea cuccullata | reverse complement strand
CATTGAGCTTGATCACTTCCTTACTTTGCGAATCTATAGCAGACGCTCTATCCACTGCACCTCGCGGGCGACTCTATAGCAGACGCTCTATCCACTGCACCTCCCGGGCGACTCTATAGCAGACGCTCTATCCACTGCACCTCGCGGGCGACTCTACAGCAGACGCTCTATCCACTGCACCTCGCGGGCGACTCTATAGCAGACGCTCTATCCACTGCACCTCGCGGGCGACTCTATAGCAGACGCTCTAACCACTGCACCTCGCGGGCGACTCTATAGCAGACGCTCTATCCACTGCACCTCACGGGCGACTCTATAGCAGACGCTCTATCCACTGCACCTTTCGGGCGACTCTATAGCAGATGTTCTATCCACTGCGTCATGCGGGCGACTCTAAAGCGGACGCTCCATCCACAGCGCCTCGCGGGCGACTCTGAAGCAGACGTTATATCCACTGCGCCTCGTGGGCGACTCTAAAGCAGACGCTCTATCCACTGCACCTCACGGGCGACTCTATAGCAGACGCTCTATCCACTGCACCTCGCGGGCGACTCTATAGCAGACGCTCTATCCACTGCACCTCGCGGGCGACTCTATAGCAGATGTTCTATCCACTGCGTCATGCGGGCGACTCTATAGCAGACGCTCTAACCACTGCACCTCGCGGGCGACTCTATAGCAGACGCTCTATCCACTGCATCTCGCGGGCGACTCTATAGCAGACGCTCTATCCACTGCACCTCGCGGGCGACTCTATAGCAGACGCTCTATCCACTGCGCCCCGCAGGCGACTCTATAGCAGACGCTCTAACCACTGCACCTCGTGGGCGACTCTGAAGCAGACGTTATATCCACTGCACCTCGTAGGCGACTCTAAAGCAGACGCTCTATCCACTGTGCTTCGTGGGCGACACTAAAGCAGACGCTATATCCACTGCGCCTCGCGGGCGACTCTAAAGCAGACGCTATATCCACTGCGCTGCGCGGGCGAGTTAAACTTGTTAAAGAAAAGACAAGAATAGAATTATCTCCCTCTCTTTATGTCATCATGTTTACACAAAAATAGATTGGTTTGAATTTTTCTTCTTTTAAAGAAATTGACTGAAATCCTCTCCCTTGTATTTAATAATTTACTTATTTTCTGTTGTAGAAATACCCAATGCATTTTTTTCAACGTAATGTCAAGAGGCCTTCCGATTGTAGCAGTATCCCTACTCTGTTGGATTGTTACAGGTAAAATAAATAAAAGCCTACCTTCCAAATTGTTAAGATTAATGTAAAAGACAGAAAAGTGGAGGAGTCTTTTACTTTTGAATTTGTTGTAAATCGAGGTTTTGACTCTGTTAGGATTTTTTTTCTGAAGCAAAGACTTCCTCTGCCGTAAAAAGGAGGACAATTCAGTTCTCCAGAATACCAAACACTAATAATTTAATTCTGGATGTAACGCGTTATTTGATTGGATAAAGAATTTATTTTATATCCTCTAACATTAGTTGCCTACGTCACACGATATTATATGACTGCCGTCACGAGAAAAGGGCCCTTAAGGTCAAATTTTCATAAATTGACTTTTTGGTAAATTTTGATAGCCGGACTCTTTCTGAATGCAAATATACCCAAATTTTGAAAATATCTCACTTATTCACTATTTTACAAGCATTTTAGTAAAGCATACCAAAACAACTTTGACGTTACTCACTGAAACGTAATGACGTCAACTGCGTCTAATTCAATTTCCAAAAATTCTTAAAATAACGCTGTTTAAACAACCTCAATCGTTTCAAGAATAATAAACGAGAAAATATTTTTTTCTCTCAGGCGACAAGTATGTGACTATTTCAAAAGGATTTCGTATGTTATTACTATTTTCATACCATTTTAGAGCAGATCTAGAAATATCGTAAAGGGGGGGGGGGATCTAGACAAAATCTAAGAACGGTTTTTAATATTTCAGTAGGAACAAAAGTTATATTTCTTTAAATCTACACAAATTATTCTTTTGCTATAAAATAATCTAATTCAATTTATAATATATATTACAGCACTTGTAACACTTAAACATTAAAAGAGAGTGAGAGAGAGAGAGAGAATCCCAGAAGGACACCACGCGCAAAACGGGGCATCCCCTCGCAAAAAAAGGCACTTCGATCCAGATATTAAAAAGAAAATAATTTTCTTATCAGTCATCAAAATTCATCATTCACTCACTATCACACACACACACACGTAACTTTTATTCCTATAATTATTACGATAGGATCAAAACACCATATATTTTCAGAAAAAATGCAGATATACCCAAATTTAAGATATATAAACCTGTTAAAAATGATTATTCCGTTATATAAAAAAAAGTTAAGAGTGCATGAATTGAATTCATGTTCGCTACTTCCATGCAAGCGGATTTTTTTTAAGTTTACTTTTTAAAAAAAATATTTTGTTTATATAAAGCACTTAGCTTCAATTGTTTATACAAATCATTTTCTTCGCTTGTACTAGTTATGGAGTAAAAACATAATAAAGAAGCTAGTGATTTCATAGGATTGTCTTATAAATGGTTTATATACCGTACCTTTAAATTGAAACTTTCTTTGAACTTATACCTAAAAATGAAACTCTTAACTTCTTTTTTTTTCTTTTTTTGAATAAATCACAATTAAAATCAGTCACAAATATTTCTGCACATACACCTTAAAAAAATGGAGGCACCTTTACCCTGTTTAACTTGATATAACATTTGTATATTTTTTTTTTACAACGACCGCTACTACATGTATGATCTCAAAAAAAAAATGATTTATGTATATTGTATATTTTAATACATGTAAGAGATGCTTAATTGTGCTCTTCTTGTCTCTTTTTTTAATACGTGCACGCTAAACGGTGTTTTAATTTTCTTTGCGAAATTATGGTTCCATTAAAATTTTGAAGAAATCTATTTGAAAGTGAATTGATATATTTTTACGCAATAAAGGAAGGCCCGTAGGAAGCCATTTCATTGGGGGGGGGGGGGGCTAACAGCTATATTTTAAAGTTGTGGGCACTTTCAACTTTATACCAAACATTTCTTGACAAGCAAAAAAAGTTTTTACGGCCAGGAAAGGTCATCTATTCATCTTCCCCCGTTACATTGGCTAATATGACACCTTATATATGCTTTTCCCATTTCGATGCGATTGTCTTAAACAATAATGAAATATTACGTCCAACACACGTTTATGTTTTTTGTATGACGCAATGCGATTAAGTAATAATCTACCGCTCTAATCCATTTTTTCTTTAGTATAAGATCAAAACATACTACTTTCTCGATATATCGATATGAGTTGCCCCCCCCCCCCCCACAACACACACACAACTAAGTGACGTTTCATCATTTGATAAGAGGGTGGAGGACAGCCAGAATAGAAATTCAATTTACCTTAAAAAAAAAAAAAAAAACCTGTCAACCAAAAAGTGGGGATTGTCCAAACTCGAATCCTATTTCGCCGTTGGGATGTGATAAGGTTCAGACTTCTTGCAGTATCAATTTTTCATAACATAATACACTGCCTTTTGGCCTATTGTGTGCACTAATTTGATTATGCTGCAACAGAAAATGTGTGTGTGTGTGTGTGGGGGGGGGGGGGGGGCAACCGGACTTTCAATGTAGCCCCCCTCCCCGATGCTACTTGCGTTTTGCGTGTGACTGAAATATAGAAAGTATTTTTCTTTCAATGCAGAAATATTTGAGTTTGTTTATTAATTCCTTTCCTTAGAGTCACTGTAGCTCTCCGAAGAAAATATTTTGACAGAGAAGTACTGTGCCACCCATTGAAAAAAGCTAAATATCCTTTTCGCGATTGAGGTAAGAATTTGGAATAATTAATCCAGAAATAAGCGCAACTTTTGTGCGCAATAAATATAGCATTTACCATGGGTAGCACTGTAACTCTCCTGTCTGCCGTTTTTTTCCCCCGAAAAGCTTCACTTCTTCAGCTTCATCTTTTCAATTAATTTATAGTGGGTTGTTTCTGGTTTATAAATATCCTCATTCATAATATCACTGACGATGTAATATGGTTAATTTCTTCAGAACTGGGAATGATGTTTTTTTGGGAAAAGTCTTAAAAATTGAAGCTGTATTTAATTCCTAAACATTGCAATTCAGTTTCAATTTAATTCATTCATTTCATCGGAATAATTCAAGAAAATTGAAACATGTATTTATTGGATCATTTTAAATTAGTTTATGAAACAAAATCTATTTTTAGCAAAATTTATGGCATCCGTATTTTTTTCTTTTTTTTCCCTTAGCATATTCCCCTACTGTAGATTTAGTATAGAATTATTTATTGTTGATGTAGAAGGTTAAATTGGATCTCCAATGTTACTAGAATATATATCCAGTCAAAGAGAGATTATGTTTTTTTTTATCTTTAACTTTAACCGGTTGTCTTATTATTCGGAGATTTTTTTTGGCTTGTTTATTTATCCCCCCCTCCCTTTTTAACACACATTTTAAAATCGAAAATTCACAATAGGCTGGCTGTCGGGGTACATCAGTATGATACACTATGGATTAAAATTAAAATGACTAAATATATTTTAAATTGTGGTATATATATTTTCTCTCTCTGAAAAAGAGTACAATGACATGTGTATGGAATATACCTTTTAATATGAAGACTTCTTAAAATAAAATCAAATTTAAGCATTCGGAAATTCTAAAAAACAAATTTGCTGCATCTTTAATTTAATCAGAAATAGACATCGTTTAAATCGCAGTTCCTTATAGCAATGTGCATGTCCAATGTCGCGTATATCAACATCAAGAATTATGAATGAATTCACGTATTAAATAGTAATAATATCACACTATATACCCATTAAAAATGTTTGTATCAATTTTCAAATTTTTGTTACACTTTGAAATCCAATTTTGTTTCTAAATCACGAAACGCAGTTGACAATATTTTTTACTTCCGTGTTTACAATACCGCAACTTTGACGTCGTTTTTTGAGCATTGTGACGTCAAAAGATAAGGGCCCTTTTCTCATGACGGCAGTCATATGTCAAACGTATTTACGTTACTTTTAATATATGCTCAGTCTGAAACCAATTTTTGGGGGGAGAAAACATATCTTATCGTCTAGACTGAAATTAAATGATACAGAATGAAGCATATTTCAACCTATGTTTTACTCTATATCAAAATGTAGGACTACGCGCAAATTGCCTGAAGTTATGTATTATTGTGTAACATAGGTTAAAAATAAGCTTGATTCCTTAAATATTATTACTGAAATTGTATCGTATTTACCATGGCTCATTGACGTGTATTGAAGTACATGAAACTTTATATAATTACATGACTCTTTATAAAATGTGAAAACATAAAATTGTGGGAGTGGGAATATCTTAAAGTTAAAAACATAATCTTGAAAACAATAATACTTTTATATAATATACATCATATGACAGTTTTGATCGCCATTAATTCGGAACCTTTGAAATGTTCTTCTGGAATTTCCGGATCCGAGGTTTTGAGATGCTCCCCGGGATTTGTCAATGTGAGTGGTTGGTGTTTCTCCTTCCACAAAGAACCGACGTCCATGTTGAATTCTAGTGACTTTTGTCATCAGCAGGGGGCTCACATGGTCGTCCTAGATTCGGAGGAGAAAGAAAAAGTACTCACCAAATATATTGAAAGTAAGAGAACAGTAGTGGATGTAAGCTAAAAAAAATCCAGAAAACGAAGATTTTTATTTGTTAATTTCTGGCTGCTGTAGTCGAAACGTCATTATACGATGAATTAAATTTATATATAAAAAAAATAATTATCTTACAACCTGAACCATATAATAGTGTCTAGGTTTAAAATCTAATTTATGTTAACACTCCTGAATCACTTACTGCTGAGACGATAACATGCATTAAATTGCCGTGTAGATCTAAGGTTACATAACCATTATACACATATGTAAGAGGAAAATTCCTTGGAAATTTCTTATAGTCAAGTTTATACTGGAAATAAAATAATATATTTTTTGTCGCTTCAGAGATGAATTTTTTCAACATATATCAAGAAAGAAATGTAAGTATGAGAGAGAGAGAGAGAGAGAGAGAGAGAGAGAGAGAGAGAGAGAGAGAGAAAGCTGACCTTGAATATATTTTAAAGATAAACGTGTTTTTCATTAAATTCTCAGAAATGCTTTTGCTCTGAATTCACCAGCTGCAGAAACGTAGTCCACTCGAAAGTAAATTGACTTCTGTACAAGAATATGTGGTTCTCTGGTTTATCTGTTCAACTTTTCCTTTATCTCTGCCACAGTCTTCTAACGGGCTGAACCTGCATCATTCTACCACATCAACAAAAATTTATTATATTAACAAGAACTTTATCATAGTTAATGGAACTCGTTTTCATTAACAGGAACTCTATTACAATAAATGGGACTCTTAAAATGAAAGAAATTCTATGACACGAACAGGAACTCGATTAAATGAACCAGAACTCTATAACAATAATAGGAACCCTATTACATCAACAAAAACTCTATTACAATAAAAGGAATTCTATTACAAAAACTCTATAAATGAACAGGAACTCTATTACATCAACAAAAACTCTATTACAATAAAGGGAATTCTATTACACGAACTCTATTAAATGAAGAGGAACTCTATCACATCAACAATAACTCTATTACAATAAAAGTAATTCTATTACAGGAACACTATTACATTAACAGGAACTCTATTACATTAACAGGAACTCTATTACATTAACAGAAACTATATTACAATATCAGGAACTCTATTATTATCATTGGAACTCTCTTACTATCATTGGAACTCTGTTACATTTATTGGAATACTATTACATTAACAGGAACTCCATTATTTTAACAGTAATTCTATTACATTAACAGGAACTCTATAAGATTGCTCAGAGGGAATGGGACATTGAGGCTGAGAAGAAAAACTGTAAGTATTAGTGTTCACCAACAGCCTGATAGGAGAGATAACTCTTACTATAATGAGTGTTTGTTTGTTGCTATTTTTTTAAAGAAAAGGATCAAATGAAATGTCCTTGTCTGTCAGTTTGTACATATTTTAATCATAAATTAGATTTTTATAAGAAAATGTCTCTAAAAGTAAAGGAAATACAGATAAAAATGAATCAGATACAAGTAAAATGCCTTATTTACATGTAATGATAAGTTTGATAAAAGTCTACCTCTCAAATAAAGACGGTGATAATACACACTTAAATTGTCAGAGTGCTTCCATGGATAGACACTTTAAACGTTTGTTATGCTAAAAAGATATTGTTTTAACCATTTTTGGTTGTTTTTTTTTTTATATTTTGTCTTATAAAGTTTTAAATTCATTTTATATCAGGGGAAAAATATGCTTGCAAAGTATGGACAATATTTAAGTGTATTTATTTTCTCTCCTCAGTTTGTGCAGATTTCATTAAGCATGGTGTACAAAGTTCTAAATATAAACACATTCCTAATGCAAAGGTATGTATAGCCACTTGAAAAAAATGCATCGTTTAGAGTTTGTTTCACGATACATATCAGAATGCCACAAACGTCGTATCTTAAATATCTATACAGGCAATACTTCAACACAAAAATACACTAAACTGGTTTGTAGACCAAAGGTCTATGATAGGTGGCATAAGGAACTCTTTAATGTGCGGTGTTTGGAGCTTCCTTAATGCTAGACCTCTACCATTAAGTTTCCCTTAAGTAGAGTTTCATAGACCTTGCTGTTGTCTAAATGTTATATTAGTAGTTAGATAAATCATGCAAGAAGTTAATATTATACTTAAAATCATGTGTCCTTGACCTCTGTTTCGTGTCCTTGACATTATCTTGTACATGTAAGATTCCTCTAGGTTCCCCGCCTCACCAGAGAGCTAATCTGACCACGCCCTCAGGATTCGCCATCAAATCTTCGTCACTTCCGGGAGCGGGGATGGGCGCATGGGCGGAGACCTTTGTTCCGAAGTTCACGATCCTCGGTGTATATGAGGGACTTATTATACCCGCACTTTCTAAAGAAAGTTCGGGTATATTGTTGTTACTCATGTTCGTCCGTCCGTCCGTCTGTCACACTTTTCTTCCCTGAACTCCTCCTACATTTTACACAGTAGCTTAATCATCTTTTGGGAGATGGTTTGTGGGGTCATGTAGATGTGCAGTAAGGTTTTGGAATTTCGATTTTGCCCTGGGGGGTCAAATGGGGGTCGAAATATGACGTTTTTTGTCCAAAAAGCCCCGTCTTCCCTGAACTCCTTCTACATTTTACTCAGTAGCCTAACCAGCTTTTGGGAGATGGTTGGTGGGGTCATGTAGATGTGCAGTAAGCTTTCAGAATTTTGATTTTGCCCCAGGGGGTCAAATGGGGGTCGAAAAATGACATTTTTTAAGCAAAACGCTCCGTCTTCCCTGAACTCCTCTTACATTTTACTCAGTAGCCTAACCAGCTTTTGGGAGATGGTTGGTGGGGTCATGTAGATGTGCAGTAAGGTTTTGGAATTTCGATTTTGCCCCGGGGGGTCAAATGGGGGTCGAAAAATGACGTTTTTTGTCCAAAAAGCCCCGTCTTCCCTGAACTCCATCTACATTTTACTCAGTAGCCTCACCAGCTTTTGGGAGATGGTTGGTGGGGTCATGTAGATGTGCAGTAAGGTTTTGGAATTTTGATTTTGCCCTGGGGGATCAAATGGGGGTCGAAAAATGATGTTTTTTATGCAAAAAGCCCAGTCTTCCCTGAACTCCTCTTACATTTTATTCAGCAGCCTAATCATGTTTCGGGAGATGGTTGGTGGGGTCATGTAGATGTGCAGTAAGGTTTTGGAATTTTGATTTTGCCCGGGGGGATCAAATTGGGGTCGAAAAAATGACGTTTTTTATGCAAAAATCTCCATCTTCCCTGAACTCCTCTTACATTTTATTCAGCAGCCTAATCATCTTTTGGGAGATGGTTGGTGGGGTCATGCAGATGTGCAGTTAGGTTTCGGAATTTTGATTTTGCCCCGGGGGGTCAAATAAGGGTAGAAATATGATGTTTTTTATGGAAAAAGCCCCATCTTCCCTGAACTCCTCTTACATTTTATTCAGCATCCTAATCATCTTTGGGAGATGGTTGGTTGGGTCATGTAGATGTGCAGTTAGGTTTCGGAATTTTTATTTTGCCCGGGGGGTCAAATGAGGGTTGAAAAATGACGTTTTTTATGGAAAAAGCCCAGTCTTCCCTAAACTCCTTTTTTGTTTTAAACAGTGGTCTTATCATTTTTTGGGAGAGTTCACTCTTTTGAAATTTTGTTAAAACATCAAGGTCAAGGGGTAAAAAATCATAGCATGTTGGGAGCCTCTTGTTATGGGTAATGTTCACTTGAAATGTGAAAGTCAAATCTCTTCTCAATGAAAAGGAAATACAACATTAATGAAAACTAAGTTAAACTTCAAGGTCAAGGTCACAGAGTCAAAAAGTCATGATACATTTTGGAAGGTCTTATCACAGGTAAAATGAATGCCCTTTCATTTATCTTTCAAAATGATCAATTCAAAGCAATTGATTTTTTTAAGGAAATTAGGTCAAACTTCAAGATCATGGGTAATGAAAATCATAGTGTATGTAGAATGGTATTGTCCCATTTAATACTAATACAAATGTTTAATATAAAAGTCCTATCTCTTCTCATTCAAAATATTCGACCATGATGACCAAGGTTAAATTTATTGTGACAGATGGGCAGATTGACAAACAAATGAGATTTAATGTACCCTACCTTTAGCAAAAATGGGAACAATAAATGTCTTTGCTGTTCTTGAGAAGAAGATTTATGTTGGAACAAGATGTTTTTGTGAAACACTACGTGCCCGGCGGCAACAAAGTTAAAAAAATCTTCTTTTAGCATATTGATCACAGTCAAGGTCACAAGGTCATTGACCATGGTGTCATTCGAAAGAACTTAATCAGTGGAGTATGAGTACTAAATATGAAGTCCCTATCTCCTATGGTTCAAAAGTTGTGACAAAAAGAGTAAAAAGCTATTTTAGCATATAGGTCACAGTCAAGGTCACAAGATCATTGACCTTGCCGTCGTTTGAAAGTACTTTATCGGTGGAGTATGCATACCAAATATGAAGTCCCTATCTCCTATGGTTCAAAAGTTATGACAAACAGTGGAAAAAGCTATTTTTAGAATATAGGTCACAGTCAAAGTCACAAAGTCATTGACCATGGTGTCATTTGAAAGAACTTAATCGGTGGAGTATGCATACCAAATATGAAGTCCTTATCTCTGATGGTTCAAAAGTTATTGCAAAAAGTGTAAAAAGCTATTTTTAGCATATAGGTCACAGTCAAGGTCACAAGATCATTGACCTTGGTGTCATTTGAAAGGACTTCATAAGTGGAGTATGCATACCAAATATGAAGTCCCTATCTCCTATGGTTCAAAAGTTATGAGAAACAGTGGAAAAAGCTATTTTTAGCATATAAGTCTTAGTCAAGGTCACAAGGTCATTGACCTTGAGATCATTTGAAAGGACTTTATTAGTGGAGTATGCTTACCAAATATGAAGTCTCTATCCCTTATTGTTCAAAAGTTATGGCCAAGGTTAAAGTTGACAAACAGACAAACAGATAAACAGACAAACAGACAAACAGACAGGACAAAAACAATATACGCCCGGGATCTATCGATCCGGGCGCTTAAAAAGTACCCTGCATATTTAAATGTAAATTGGTTGAAATTAGCCCAGTGGTTCTTAAGAAGTTAATGAGAAAAGTTTGCAGATAAACAGATGGACAACAGAAATCAGTACATTTCAGAAAACAGTATGCTTATAAATAGTTAATCAAGGTGCTTTGGGTAGCAAAATAAAGCTAAACTGGTATATCTAATTCATCCGCAGAGCTTAGTATATTTCAATATGCACAACCTTTTCAACTCTTATAATTATTTTTTAAAATTTATATCACCATGTCTCATTCAAGGGAGAACTAGAGATATGACCAGATGTATATCTGTTGAATATAAAATATGTACATGTATTCTGTGTTTTTTTTTAGTATTTTGTTTGTTTGTTGTGACAGCAACTGTTATGGCAGCTTTTGGCAAAGGTTGAAGTTTCTCAAATGTAAGTCAAACTCCAAGGTCAAGGTCAAAGGGTCTAAATTGTTGGTATCAAAGGGAAAGTCTTGTCACAAGGAATACACATGTGAAAAAAGGGAGAAATCCCTAAAACTTCCTCACCTGTTCAAAAGTCATTGCCAAGGTTAAAGTTAAATTGGATTCAACTCTAAGGTCTAGGTCAAAAATAATTATACCTGTTGAAAGTTCACAATGATTACACATGTAAGAGCATGAAAGTCCTAGCACCACCTGTTGAAAACTTACGCCAAGTTCAAGGTATTTTTCTTGTAAAATTGGGTCAAACTCCAAGGTCAAGAGATCAAGAGGTCAAAATTGGTGGTACCCATTAAAAGGTTTTGCCAAAAGAAATTTACCTATGAAATATTGAAGCCATGTGTATAGCCCAATCCACTTAAAAAATATGGGCAAGGTTAAAGTTTCAGTGGACAGACAAAAATACATGAACATAGGAAACAAAATATGTATAAATAGTCAAATGAAAAAATTTTCTACTATTATGGAGTCATAAGATCAATTGTCATTTCAGGTACAGGGAGTCAGTGGCTGGGGAGATCAGACCCCCCCCCCCCCTGGAATTAGCAGTTATTTAAATAAGACTATATATGTACTGTAGAGAATAAAAATGACTTTGGACATCCTCCCCCTTAGAAAACAGGGACTCCACCATCATTGTTTTTATTATTATTTTTTATTTCCATCTCAGGAAATCTTGGGCTGATTTTTTTGACTGAGGTGTGACACCCCCCCCCCCTTTCTGAAAAAAAAAAAAATCTGGATCTGCGTCTGTTATATACTGAATGTCCGCAACGGGAGATAACTTGACAATGTGAAATTTGTCGACTGTGGCATGCGATGATCTTTGACCATGTTGACCCTTTTTGAACTTCAACCTAACCATTTGCATTTATTTATTTTCATGCAATCTATACTAAATCTTGTACTTACCGAATGTCATAGGTCGTGACAACGAATTCATGAAATATAATCCATATAATGCAATTAAAACACAAATGATTTTAACTGACAACACTGCATCGTCAGCATACATGTGCTAAATAATCTCATTCGACAAACCTTTGCTGATTCCGTTGCCAGTATGAATTGGCCGAGGTGTGCCGAGAGGTGATATCTATAAATATGATAATGGGTGAGGCAAACCCAATGTGAATGTAGAAAATAAAACTGTTTAGTTCAAGAACAAATTTCAAACTATCATAATAAACTAAACTATGTTTTTTAAAAAATGTGAGAGTGAGAGAGAGAGAGTGTGTGTGTGTGTGGGGGGGGGGGGGGGGGGTAGGCATTGACAAATTAATCGGGTTGTATTTTCAATTCAATGGGTTTTTATCCCGACCAAATACTAAAATCAGTTTGCACATTTTGATAAATTCATCAAAAACGCTTTGTACTAAAATAATATTTTATGTCGATGAGAAAGTAAATTTAAAAAGTTCCAAATTATGGGAAAATTATTTATTTGAATCTTATTAAGTAATTTACTTCAATCATTCATTAAATTCTGTTATTTCAGACTGGTTATGAATTAAGTATTTTAAAATACATATGTGAGGCTCAGAGTTGATATGAAAATTTTATGTTCAATTTGACGAATACATGTACGGTGATAATTATAGAATTATTTTGACTTCTTCCTTGGAAAGTCCAATATGAATGAGTGTATATTTAAAGGCAAACACCATAGTGCGGGTATTACTGTCTCATGACAGCATCTAGTTCACACTGTAGACAAGAAAGATGATTTCTATTCATGGCAGGTAAAATCACACAAAGAATCAAACAAAATGAAAACGAATCGCAGTTGCATATCTTAGTTACATATTTCTAGTTCCTTGTCGTTGAAACCAGATGGACTAAAAATTTCCTCTGCTTTCGCCCCTCCCTGTCCGCTTGTTTATCCGTTTGACTAGCTTCTGTGTATGTTGCATGACTTTGATGAGTTATAGATTAATTTTTATTTTTGATCCACTTCAGTGATTTCTGATAAAATTTTCAATTTTAGAGGAAACCAGATTACACGGTATGGGACTAGTATTGCTAATGTAACACTCCCACAACGCTTTATTTTTTAGATTCTTTTAATCCCTAAATATTCATTACCTTAAAGTTATTTTGATCAACGTTGATCTGATTGCATCAAGTATAAAATATACAACATATTCTGAACTAAAATTCATTCTTAACCATTAGGATCTTATTGTTTTCAAAGGTAGATAAGCAGGGGACAAACGGTACTTACAACATAGATGCAGAGGATCCGGCCTGTAGTAACTGGTTACGATTCGTTAATTCTCCCGCAAAATATCAACAGGAAAATATTGTTCCTATCACGTGCGAGGGCATCATCTTCTATATGACGTCACGTGACGTAGAGCCGGGTGAAGAACTTCTGGTCTGGTATGGGGATGGATATGGGAGGTTTTTAGGCGTAAACCGCATACATCCGGGTAATGAAACAATACATTTCATGGTTAATTGTTTCCATCCGGGTATTTAAACAATCTACTTATCAGATAACTTGACCATATACAATGTGGTCATTAAAACATTTTTATGCCCGCGTGAACAAAGTTTCGGGGGTTTATAGTGTTTGTCGTGTCCATCCCTCTGTCTGTCTGTCTCTCTCTCTTTCTCTCTCTCTCTCTCTTCTCTTGTGTGTCTCTCTCTCTGTCTGTTTGTCTGTTTGTACGCGAAAACTTTAATACAGCCCATAGCTTTTGATTTAGTGGAGCTTTGACTATCATATTTCACATGTGTATTTTTTGTGACAAGACCTCTCCTAGGGTACCACATAACTTGACATTTTGACCTTGACCTAGGAGTTTGACCCAGTTTTACATAAAAATCATAACTTTTACTTTGGTCATATTTGAACATTGGATACCAGGGTTGTCATAATTTACATATAGTTCACATATATATTTTTGTTAAAAGACCTCTCATTGGATACCAACAACTTTGACCTTGGAGATTTTAGTACTTGCGAAAAACTTTAAAACTTTAACCTTGGCCATAACTTTTGAACGGTAACGTCTAGGGTTTTTATATTTTACCTAATTGATCCTTGTGACGAGAACTTTCATTCGATATTAAAATCCCTGACCCTTTGACCTTGACCTTGGAGTTTGACACATTTTTACACGAAAAATCCAAACTTTTACTTTGAAACTAATTTTTTCAATGGTAGATTCTAGGAATATCATATTTTAAATATATTATTTATCATAAACTTAACCTGGCCATTACATTCGAATTGTAAGATTTAGGTCTTCCAAACTTCACTTACATTGGATTTCAACCCTTTTAACACTTTGACCCTGACCTTGGTTTTTGACCTACTTTTTACAAACAAATCGGAGGTTATCCTACCTTTAAAAACGCTTACCTTGGCCGTTACCTTTGAACAGGTTGTGCAAGGGTTTTCTATGTCATATTTGTATTTTTTGAAAAGGCCTTACTTTATGTACCAACATATGTGATCTGCATTTGAGAAACCTTAACCTTCGCTATGTTGCCATACGGGGGTATCAAAGTTTCACAAACACATCTTGTTATTGCATGTTGTTGTTTCTTGGAAGGATTAAAGACGTAAACCCCATACACCTAGGTATATACGGAAACAATTAATTCATAACATGCTTTCATTTTTATCAAATGCATACAATAACAAAAATATTTTTGTCAAATTTCTCTACAATGTAATTGATTAAAAACTTGATACTCTTTAATCAAGAAATATGTAGATTATATTTTAACACCTTTGATAAAAAAGTTATTTAGATTTTTTTTGCTTTCTACAAATCTGATTTTAAACTTAAAAAAAAAAACATTAAATCTGGAAAATATATTTCTGCAGTGTATCAAAATTGTTTATTTCTAATTTCACCCATAAACATTATATTCCTATGTTATTCAAATTGAAATAAAGTTTGGCCTAGGTTTGCTTATGCTCGTTAGAAAATATTCTATTGTTACACATACCACGACGCAAAAAAAAGAATACTTTCCCTTCAAATGTCTACTGAATTTGGATACAGCAGATCAAATTTTATAATTTTTTGAGCATTCAGGATGTAAAGCAACAACTCATATTGTATCGATGGTGTTTCAAATTTGAAGATTATATAATTTTTTTCTTGTCTTTTTCTGTAGAAGTTGATCTCAACGGTTCATTTGCATTTCGTGCCAATGTTTTGACATTTGACGACAATGAAAGACTCATTTTTGATAATTGGACACCAGTGACGTATCAGAACTGGAATCCTAACGATGAGAGCGAGACAGCAGTTGACCCAATCTTTGGCCTCCTTTTGACTTATCATAACGACGGCAGGTGGCGCTGGGTGACTGAGAGAAACTACACGTACTATACGGGAGAAGACGGACTAAAACTTCCCTTTATTTGTGAGGATTCTCCATTTTATTTGAAGCATGAAGAGTGTTCTGTTACATAATGATTCATTCTCTTTTAATTAAATAAACATTTGCTACCATTATCTTTTGTTATATAATTTCATTAAGCATGGTGTATAAAGTTCTAAATCATAAAATGGAGTATTCTTAAGTTAACGTATATTCGTCTCCTCGGAAGTCATCTAGATTTATCCTCGGATCGTACATTCCTCTCCTCGGAAGAGATCTAGATTTATCCTCGGATTGTATATTCGTCTCCTCGGAAGAGATCTAGGTTTATCCTCATGTTTTAAATAAAATATGAATAGCATGTACACAAAGACAGACAGTGCATTATATTGTTTCGTTATTTTCCCAAGGAAACTGACTGGGCTCTCCTCGCACCATACAAAGTGTTGTTTTTAAAATTTCTATCTGTAATCCAAAAAATAAGGGGCAAATATATTTTCCTAGGACGGTCGGTCCAGTTGTCTGTTTGTTTGTGATTTTTTCCAATGATTTATCTGTAAATGGGGAAATCAATTAGCCCTGACTACAGCCTTTAATTGGTTTGAGCTACGGATTTCATATTTCACAGGTTTTTTTTCTTTAGTTTGACGGTTAGTGTGGAATTTGGAATTTGAGCCTTGATCATATGAACCATGGCTTTAATATTTCACTGGTGTATTCAACGTGTAAAAACTTTTCCTAGGGTAAAAGTATTTTTGACTTTGATCTTTATGTTTGACTCACTTTTAAAGAAATTTTCATTTTTTTTTCTTAGCCATAGCTACTACACGGTTAAATCAAGTGATATCATACTCCTCAAGCTTATATTTTGATAAGACCTTCTCTTGAGTACAAGAAGTAATGACCTTTAACCTTGATCTTATGGATTTGACCTACTTTTCAAAAACGTAAACTTTTGTCGTATTTACTGAATATTTTGTGCTAGGGGTTAACTATTTTACGGGTTCATTTCTTGCGGTAAGAGCTTCTCTTGAATACCAATATTTTCTTTTTATATTTTTATCCTTTTATTTTGACATCAGACTTTGACCACCTTTTGAAAAAACTTTGGTGATAACTTTTGAATAATTGATTTCGTGACTTTTATATTTCACCTGTGTATTCTTTCTGAAATTCTTTTGGGCATCATAAATATTGACTCCTTGACCTTGTCCAGTTTGACCTACTTTTGAAAATCTCTAACTTTGGTCATAATTACTGAACTGTTGCTGCTTATATGGTTTTTATTTTAGAAGGTAGACTCATTGTTAGGAACGTTTCTTTTGGTAGCAAAACTACTTTTATATTGACCTTGGTGTTTGACCCGCAAACGACAACATTTATCATAAGCCTCTTTGTTTCACAAACTTTTCTTGAATTTTTATCATTAGCTCCTAAAACTTTTCCTATTGATTAATAAAAAAATTCAAGTTCTAGTCTATCAGATTTTTGGATATACTAGTATATAAACCATCGTATACACATTGCATAAAGGAGAATGACTTGTCACACATATTGAATCATTTTTTAAAGATGTAGTCTCATAATTACAAAAGTTTTAGCAAACATATTGATTAATGTTAGCTTGCTTTTTATTTGCAAAAGCAGTTGTAAATATAAGATAACATCTTTCAAAAAATAATGAATCGGTGCTCATTTTTTTTCTAACTCCTTGTCTTGTTTTGCAAATTTGATTTTTTTTCTAACTTACTTAAATTATCTCTAGCCTAAATAATGAATTTAAATGATCATTTAAATGATCTCAAATTTTGCTTTTAAGATTTGTGACGTCAAAATAAAACGCGTATTACAAATGTAACCTTTGAATCCCCGATCAGTGTTAGAGTGTTTTGAAATAAATAAAACACACAAAAAAAATATATCTTAACATCTTTATTACAATAAAACTTGTCTTATCCGACATGCACGGGGAACAGATTAAAAATATATGTATTGGAATAAACAAGATGTAGTATTGCAGCGTGTAAAGATCATTGAGATAATTATAAATGACAAATGGAAATAAATGGCTGAAATCACAGTAAAGAGTATTGCATGTGTCGGATTAAACAGGTTCCATTGTAATAGGTTTAACAATAAAGTAATCTTAATCCTAATTCTCCGCCTAGTTATCTCCATTCATCAGTGTTTGGAAAAAAAGAACGAAATTTTTCTATTTTCAAATTTATTACAACACATATAAAATACATCTTTTACTAAATACATCCAGTATCGCTTTACAGAGCCGTTCAACCACTTTCTTTTACTGCTTGTTACTTGATGTTAAATATAAAAAAAAACTCAGCGATAAAAATTAATTTAAAATCATCTCTTGAGGGTTTCCATTATCCATGGATGATCTTTCGTCTGTCAAAAAAAAAAATTAAATCAATACTTTACAGATAAATGTATGATAGCATATCTTTTCTATTAAAAGAAAACAACTTTTATAACTGAAAAATTCAGAGTGATACAAAAAGAAAAAAATGGATATTAAGATGTAATTATGTTTACCTAGTTCCGTCTGATCATCATTGAAGTCGCCTTCACTGATGTCCCACTCTATACTGTAGGATACCATGGTAAGGTCCAGTCTCCTTCAGGTGACCAGGGACCGTTAAGGAAGGCGTAGTGACAGTAAGGTTCCATGTATAAAACTATTTTTAAACATAATACATGTTAGGACTTTTCATTAAATTCATTACACAAAATCATACTATATTTATAAATTTGTTATGTAATATAACATCGATACCAACATTTATGTCTAACAATCAAATTTTCATCACTTACACTAAAAGTATATAACTTTTCATATCATGCGTGAACAAGTATGTATATAAAGATATAAAAAGTCAGGTAGGTTTGATCATCATCCGAGTTTCTTTTATCTGTTTACCATTAGTCACTGTAGGATACCATGGGTAGATCCAGTCTCCCGGGACCAGGGACCGTTAAGGAAGGCAAGATGACAGTAGTTAAACCACCAGCCCCCTCTAAGGTCACTCCAAGTAGCACAGTTATAATTCCACCTGTCGTTATCTCTGTCCAGGGTACTGAAGGACATCCCAGACAGATAGAAACGAGAAGAACCGGTGTGTAACATAGAGTCTCCTGTAGAATTACAAAAGAAAAAGATACATGGACACTTGATTAAAATAGATCAGTAGATTTATATCCACTATACCCGTCGTTATCTCTGTCCGGGGTACTGAAGGACATCCCAGACAGATCAAACTGATCAGGAATACCAGTGTCAAACATAGAGTCTCCTGTAAAATTATCAAAGAAAAATATTACATGAACACCTATTTCAGATTAGATCATTATTATTTACTAAACATTTAAAGCTTAAAGCATCTATAGTATTCAAGAATAAAAACTTTTTTTTGAATTACTTTAAATTGCATTACTTTCAATTACAAAAGATTAACACTGTTTTCATTTAGTATTTAACGTTGTTTTTCTGTTGTCATTTGATTTCTTTTTTGACTGTATACGAACATATTAAGAGTCTCAACAGAAGTGAAAGAATGATTGATTGATTGAATGTATGCAGTTTAGCGTTCCTCTCGAGCATTTTTCACTCACATGGTGACGCCATCACTTGCCGGTTGAGAACTAGAAATTCTGTTTTATAATACAAGTTATACAAGGCAATTGAGCGGTTCGCTATGTTTTTTTGTACCAGCATCTACTACGACACAGGACCTTGATTTATACCATTTCATCCGAAGGACCAGTCTGCACGCGCTACAGTGGGATTGGAACCCGCAACTTTAAGATTCCTTAGTTCGCGGCTCTAACCACCGCGCCACGCGGGTGACATCAATAAAGTTAATTATTATTTCATTCATGTGAAGCCTTACTTAACATTGAAATGGGTATGCCTATATACTTACATATCAAGAAACAATAATTTCATGAACCAATAAATTGATATAACATTAGAAAATAAAGGTTTGATATTTTTCTTTTTTTTGGGGGGGGGGGGGGGGGGGGGGTTCACCTCTTTCAGTTAACAGAACAGGAAACTATAGCTTTTCTTCCATTTTATCAACACATTGATCATTAGAATTCTTCAAATTTGTGCGACTACACGTAGATACAACTTGTGTAGTTAACTTCTTTCTTTATTGTTGTATTTCTTTTGTTATATCTACTATTTATATCTTCAGCACAAAAGCGGGATAATTACAAAAACTCCTCGTTATCGACTGTAATTAATTACATTTCCAATGAAAGTGTTTTTTTTAATTCAATAATCGTTTAACACCTTAATTGATTTCTCTGTATGAGTTATGTATCTGACAACATTACGTACAAGTACGCATGTAGAGTTTATGACGTGGAAATATTCAATCTTTTAGCAATTTATTACTGATTGGCTCTTAAAGTATGGACTCTTGATTTTCAGTATACAAGGAAAATTTTACTTTCAAAATATTGATATCCACACATCCCCCTCCATTAATTACATAACTATAGGGCTGATTCTCAGAGAAAGAGTTGGTATTTGTCTATCTGTCACAAGAAATTAAACTCTTTTTCCCTCTCTCTCCTTAATATAGGTCGTCATTCGTACATTCTTTTTTCAGTTTACCTACCTAGGGTCCCGGTAGCTGGTCCGCCAAGAAAAAGTCTGTATTTGCTGGTTTCGTCAGCAACAGAGAACTGGTTGTATAATTCATAGAGTTTTGTCCCATTAGTCAGTGTGATAGATACGTAGAGGGAGGAGTTCCCTCTCTTGGTAAGTTGATGGATAACGTCATTTCCTTAAATATTTTATCGTCGTGTAATATATAAAGAATCAGTAAAGCAAAACATATTTATTTCCAGTTGTCAAATAATTCAACATACGATTATGAAGGTATGCAGAAATTTCTAATTGTGAAGTGCATGCAGCAATGAATGCACATTTTTCTTTAATCAAAGTAGGGAAATCATTATATATTGTATTTTACATAAATTGTTATAAACTTCATTTTAACTGCTAAAAAATTAAATGCTAATTTAAACTGTTAATAATCAGAAGAATTATCATCCCCTAAAACAACATAAAATATTACACAGTTATAGAATGGGTACAATGTAAATAGCAAATTAATGGTTCCCCGAGGGAGGGGAATATTTCTGCATCTGGAATCTTAACCCTCGGGGAGCTATAAATTTGTCCTCTGTAGTCATTCCATAACTGTATATAGTTTACCAATCCAGTAGGATGCGTTAGGATTCCCGAATCCCGTCTTGTAGTCTGTCCAGGTTCTATCGAAACTGACTGACCCATTGACACGTCTCTGGATAGCCTAAGGATTTATGAATTATGTCGGGTTTAGTAAAGAAAGTAGTGAAGTTATTTTTTTTAAGTTATGATTTAAACACAAAAGATTCATACATAAGTCTTCTTTAATTATATTAATACCAACAACTATTCAAAGTTGAAAAAAACTTTGTTATCAAAATTATGATCTATAATTTTTTTTTCTATTTTGTAATTAAAATATTTATTTCGGAATTTTATTATCCTCCTGTAAACAAGGCTAAAATAATTTAATGTTAATTCAGCTAAAAAATAATGATTGCAGATTCAAAATCAAAGTTTAATAAATTATTAAAGAAATAATAGTTAAAATTTATGGTTGAGTTAAAAAGAGAGGGAGAGAGAGAGAGGGGGAGGGAGAGAGAGAAAGTGAGAGGGAGAGAAAGGGAGACAGAGATCAGAGAGAGAGAAACTCAGGAGGGTTAGAAGGATAGAGAGATCTTACTGTCCACCCCCCACCTTCTGTCATCATGTCACAGAAGACGCTGACCTTGCTTTCAATACCAAATGGATATATCTCATAAACACCAGATTCTGTATTGCCATGGATATAGAGTTTCTTACAATCTTTATATAACTCTGAAAGCAAAAAAACAACAACATAAATACATGATATGGTAATAACCGTAATGTACTCTGAGAGAGAGAGAGAGAGAGAGAGAGAGAGAGAGAGAGAGAGAGAGAGAGAGAGAGTTACCTGACTTGATGGTTTCCAGTATACTACTCTTCAAATCTTCGTGGATGTTAGTTTCATTTTTCTTAATCCGCGCGATTTCTTGTTTTAAGGAATCTATCTGTTTCGCGTTCTCCTGTCGTAAGTACTCAATCTTTTCGTTCAATATTTCAATCGTCTGATCATTACGGTCGCAGTAATTTTTGTCGTCGACATAAATTTGCTGACAACTAGCTGCACAAAAGAACAAGACGTACTTGAAGATAGCCACCCAAACTCCTGCCATGGTTTTACTTCACGCTGTCTGAAAATAAGCTTCCCTAAAACAATCTGTAGTTTATATACCCTAAAATTGGGAAGTTAAAAGTTTCCCTAATATATTACTCTACCGAAACACTTAACGTTCAGCAGCGAATTTTATACGACAGTCAAGAAAAAAATAAAATATTCAGGATGTATGGTCATAGGTCAAGCTCAGACTAATACTGGTAGTGGATGGCATTATAAACATTGTATATACCAGTTTTAAAACTTAAAATGGACATATTGTTTTTGACCACTACATCTTTAACAAACAGAAATAGATATATAAATCAATATATACTGGACAAAAAAGAGTTAAGGATCATCAAATTAAATATGTTTTACAATTACTGGATCATAGAAAACAGAATGCATTTTTAATTTAAGTATCATATTTTATATTTCAAAAGTGAAAATTAAACATTAGATGTGATAAATTTGTTTGAACACACGATACGAATTGTTCATTAAGGTCACTTTAGAATTCAGCATTCTTGGGTTAGACCTGAAAATGATATTTTTTCCGAAGAGTCAATTTACTTCACTAGAGCGATTGTCAGTATTTTGTATGACCTCACCGCAAGACCCTGCAGCGCATACTCATGTCAGCTGTTCAAAGCTAGCCTGAGGGATCTGTTACCATTCCTCCTGCAATGCTGTACTATGAGATCAATCATTATCGTCCATTAAGATGAAATCATCCCCGATTATGTATGTAATACGTCAACCTATAGGATGAAGAATATCATTTCGGTATTTTAAACCTGTCAGGTTGCGTTCAATAATGTGCACATCGGTTTTGTAGTCAATACTTATGCCTGCCCAAATCATCATCAAACCTCCATTTACTCTGTATTGCTCAGAAATGACACAATCAGCATATCTTTCCACAATTGCAATTCAATCAAGTCTTCTGTCATCATGGAAGTCAAAACAAAGTCGTGACTCGTCTGAGAATAGAACAGAACACCAATGACGTTATTGCCAAATTTTTGTGTTCTGTTACCCACTGTAGTCGATTTCTGCGGCACTCTTATTTAAATAAAGGACGTGCGGCAGGTCGGCAAGCCTGGAGATTTCCTTTCTGAAGTCTGTTTCCAACTGTTTGAGTAGAAATCCTGTCCGGTGCGTCTCAGCAAAATTGGCCAAATAATGATCCTAT